>NC_133622.1:14122487-14134987 GCF_048593235.1 Sminthopsis crassicaudata
ATAGAATACAAGTCACAGTACCCATGAAGCCACTAAAACGAGTTTGAATCCCAACTGAGCTATATATTATGACCATATCACCCTGGATAAATCATTCAATCTCATCAAGTTGTAGGCTAGAATTGTCAAATACCAGAATCAGGCCTACAACCCTCCCAAATGCAGCCCCGATCAGAATTAAATGTTATTGGGAAATATATAACAAAATTAATTTTAAAATATAATGAACTCTAGGTAATATTCTGCTTTAAAACGAAATCACTCTGTAGCCACAAGGATCCTTATGGCCAGTTGATGGCCTATTCCTATTTGGATTTGACACCCCTGCTTGAAGCAACTTTGGAAGATTAGTTCAAAAGGTGCTTCCCTGCTTTGAGAGAGGAAATAGTCTCACCCTGGAATTCCCTGTATCAATGAGAGTACCGAGCATATCCTTGTATCCTTGTCTGAGCTTAGGCCCAAACCAGAGTGCTTTTGGGGGAGTTTAATCTTGCATAAGGTGAGGGTCTCTGACTGATGGGACAGATGTTCTACTTTGTGCTTAAATTGTACTTCTCTGAAATTTCGCATGTATTTGCAATTAAAGAAATCAATACTTTAGAAGTTCTGAAAAAATCCGAAATCTGAAAAAAATGAATTGAGTCTAAATAGTGAAAATTGCCTCCCATAATAACAGCCAGCCTAGAGGTAAGTTTTATTTTCTTTATCAAGAAATTGTTCAATCTCCTCACTGGCCAAGAAGTCCACAGCATCCTTTCACAATGGCATTGCTTCTGTTTCTCCTATCAGTAGATGATTTTCTCCACATGATTCTCATCAGGAGCATTGATTTGCCCAAGGATTTCTGGTTTCTTGACATTCAGGGCTATTGACAGCATGTGAAATACAGGAATGATGGATCTCTGGGAAGGGAAGGCTACATGGGATGACTTGGGATTCCAAAGGAAAATAATAAATAAAGTGTGTAGAGGTTGGGGGAGGAGCAAACATTTATAAATAGAGTGTTGAAGAGTTGTTTAGGGAGTATCTACAAGATGGAATAATGATGCTAAAGGTGGCCAGCATGGTTTCATCAGGGGGAAAAAGTCATCCTCGGGAAGTCCTTCTTTCCTTGCTCAGAGAAAGTTGCTAGATTGGTACAGAAAGGAAATGATGGAGTTCTATAATCTATCTAGATTTCAGCCAAGCACTCCTCTGAATTTTTGATTCCCTGCCTTTTCGCTGGCTCTCCCTCATACTTGGATACTCATGATATTTTTCTGGATAAGATACAGAAGCATAGGGTGATATGTTTCTCAGGCTTGTAGGTGACACAGAGCTGGGGACTATAGTAAATATCTGGGTGACAAAGGATACAGAAATTCCTTATCAAATAGAAGATTGGTCTGAATTTAATGTGATAAAAACTTTTAATTTTTTAAAAAAATATTTTATTTCTGAACACATCCGTACCCTCTTCCTTATTTAGTGAATCATCCTTCATAAAGGATAAAGATAAAGGAATCATAGAAAATGATAAAAATGAGCTCAGCCAAACCAGTCAAAATATTAACCGTATGAATATAAATGTATGTATGATGGGAAGCTAGAGGATGCTATAGTGGATAGAGCATTGGTCCTGAAGTTAGGAGGACCTGAGTTCAAAGCTGGTCTCAGACACTTAACACTTCCTAGCTGTGTGACCCTGGGCAAGTCACTTGACTCCAATTGCCTCAGCCAAAACCCCCCCAAAGCTAATTAATTAATTAATTAATTACAAATAGAAATGTATGTATGCATATACAAATACACACATACTATATATTTATATATAACATATATGGCATATATTACACAAATGTATATGTGTAAACACACATACATTATTCTGTACTCATAGTCCGCTCTGCAAAGAAGGGTGGGAGGTAGATTTTCTCAGCATTTCTTCAGCTTTGAGCTAGAACATTATAATCATTGCAGGAGCCCATTACTCCCTTGAACTGGAAAATCCATGTATATTTTTTTTGGTCCTCCCTTTATACCATAGAAGGAGTCAGAATTACTATGCTTTAAAATATAAAATATATCTATATATAATGCTACACATATGTTTTATGTATATCTGAGTTTCTTAACTTTTCCTATGTCATCTGTTGGCCATTGTATGTTGTCTGTGGCTTCTACAAAATTCCTTTAAAATTCCCATTTAATTTTTATACTAAATTGTTGCATGAAAAAAGCACAATGGGGAAAGTCATGATGTGAAAAGGATAACTGTATACAGTTTTATTTTGCCATTTGTATTATAGTCATGGTATATATTGTTTTTCTGGTTCTGCTTCCTTCACTCTGTATCAGTTTATATGAATCTCATATTGCTCTGAATTCTTCATATTTGTCATTGTTTCCGATGCAATAACATTCCACTACATTTGAGTACCATGGTTTATGTAGCTGTTCTCCAACTGAGGGCTACTTTGTTTTTTGAGAACAAAACAAGATAAATAAATGATTTATTTTTTGATTCAAGACCATTTCACTGGCTTTCCCACATGCTGAGGATACTCTTCCTCCTCACTTTTGCTTCCTGGACCCTCTGGCTCCCTACACATCCCATTAAAAGGCCAAAAATTTATTCCTGTTACCTCCTTCTTCACCATTTCTATCTGAGATCATCATCTATTTTTAAATAAATTTATATATATACATATATACATACATATATTATATAGTATGTGTGTATATTTGTATAAATTGTACTTACAATTTTTGAATATTGTATCCTGTATTAGCATGTGACCACCTTGAGGGCAGAGACCAAGTTTATTCTTTTCTTTCTATCCTTAGGACCGATCCTAGTATCTAGCACGTAATAAATGCTTAATAAATGATTATCGATTGACTAACAATCACCCAGAGAAAACTGATCCATAAAAACCCAAGAACATTTTAATGAGTATAATTATATCAGATATGGAGAAGGAAATAACAAACCACTTCAATATCTTTGCTAAGAAATCCCCAAATTGGTTCACAAAAGGCAGACATAACTGAAACCACCTAAAAACACAATACCAAATATTCATAATCTCCAAGTACATGGAATAAGATTTTTTTCAGAGATAGAGACTTAAAACAAGAAATCAGGAATAGGGTGAGTTGCAATTCATCCTATCCCACTACAAGAGGTGTATTAGAGATGGCTTTCAGTAGGAGTATGAGCTTCTTTCATTTTTTTTTCTCAATTTTTTTATAACTTTTAATATATAAAACATATGCATAGGTAATTTTTTTAGCATTGACTCTAGCAAAAACTTCTGTTTCAACTTTTCCCCTCCTTCCTCCCACCCCCTCCCCCAGATGGCAAGTAGTCCAATACATGTTAAATATGTTAAAGTATGTGTTAAATACAATATATGTATACATATTTATACAGATGTCTTGTTGCACAAGAAAGATCAGATTTTGAAAGAAGATAAAAATAACCTGAGAAGAAAAAAAAAACAAAAATGCTAGCAAACAGTAACAGAAAGAGTGGAAATGTCATGCTGTGGTCCATACTCATTTCCCAGTGTCCTTTCTCTGGGTGTAGCTGGTTCTGTTCATTACAGATCAATTGGAATTGATTTGGATCCTTTCATTGTTGTCCATTAGAATTGTTCATCATGTGGTATTATTGTTGCCATTTATAATGATCTCCTAGTTCTGCTCATTTCACTCAACATCAGTTCCTGTAAGTCTCTCCAAGCCTCTCTGTATTCATCCTGCTGGTCATTTCTTACAGAGCAATAATATTCCATAACCTTCATATTCCACAATTTACTCAGCCATTCTCCAGCTGATGGGCATCCCCTCAGTTTCCAATTTCTAGTTGCTACACAAAGAGCATCCACAAACATTTTGGCACATGCAGGTCCCTTTCCCTTCTTTAATATCTCTTTGGGATATAAGCCCTTATTTCATTTTAATTTTTTTAAAAAAATTCTTAATTCAAACATTGCAAGAGAGGGAAAGAGAGACTCTTTCTTGATTTGTATCTACATATATATATGACAGAATATAAAAAGAAGCTTCTAAGTGAAATTGTGGCTCTCCATTTCCTACCACTTTTTAAAGCATACGATAATTTCTACACATCTTTAATACTCTTTTCTTTCTATCTGTTTCCTTCTGAACATTCTTTAATTCTGTGCATTGAGAAAATGTTTCCATGGCCCCTTTGTTTACCATTTAGTGATGAGCTCATGAAACGAATGACAATATAAGATGGTCCTCTATCCTATCTGTTTGCCCTTCATTTTTGCAACCATGTTATCAGAATAGCAGAAATGACAGAAAGTGTTTAAAAAAAAACATCATTTTTAGACTATATGCAAACTTTTACTTGGCAACTAATACTATAAATGCACATTTCTAATGCAAAGAAGGATATATTGCTGGAAGAACTGAGTCTTATTTTTCTTGATAGTCTTAAAATTGAAAGAAAGAAAGAAATTCAATGTAATGAAAGGAGAACTCATGAGTTTTTTCTTGGATGTGAAGGAATTGGTGAAGTTGGATTTATCCTCTACATAAGGATAATACAAAACTTCATTTCATGAGACATTGGATCACATTGTAACACAGTACTAACAATCAGTATTTGTGTGTGTGTGGTTTTTTTTAAAAGACCACTGTGAATATAATTGCAGCTTATGCACTACCATCTGTTGGAGAGGATAACTAGGTAGAGCAATTCTACAAAGAACTCTGTATGATCCCCTAAATTAAATCAACATTTACTTTGATACTTAGTGACTTCAATTAAAAGGTGGGAATAGGCAAGGATTGCAAGAAATATATTGGACAACATGGATTGGTAATAAGGAAGAGAGAGGTCAAAGAGTGGTACACTTCAGAGATATTTCATACTTATACATCATGAATGCTTTCTTTGAAAAATGAATTGGCAGCCACTGAATACTGAAAGAAATGAATAACATCACAAAAATGAAATTGATTAAATTTTAATGGACCTGAAATTACTTGTTCCTGATGTTTTGCTCATCAGTCCCGAATTAGCTATCTGCATGCCTTCAGACTACCAACTTATTAGAACAAAGATAAAAACGGGTAGAAAGCTAGAAGAGAATACAATTTTGAAGAGATATGCCATGTAATTGAAACAATTTGATTGTAATTCAAAATAATATATATAATGAAAAATGGCTGGTGGGCAGAATAGACCACAGCAATTTCATAAAGAAGTTTAACTTATGTAAATCAATTGTCATACATGGAGATCAAAAGAGTCTAAAATCTGTCTTAGTAAGCAATTTACTTGCAACGTTGTTAGCCGAAGGCAATGCTGGTTGAAAAAAAGATTAAACACATTTTTAAAACCCTAACGAGAAGATAAATGAGGAGTTATAGGTAGGATCCTATGTAAGACAAAGAAGTAGTAAGAGAGAAAGCTATTTAAATAAATTTTGGTAAGATATCCTAACTAATTAAAGCCATATTAAGGGCTTTTTAGAATGAAAGGTAAAGAAGAACAACCAAAGGAAGAAGAATGGAAAAGATCTGCAGAGATTTTAAAAATATATATATATGTTGTTATTTTCACTCTCAAAGATAGAACTTCCATATTGGATTCTAACATCACATTGCCAGATATGAAAAAAAAATGACACCAAAGGGAAAGCATAAAAATGAGCTAGAACAAATCAGATACATAAAGAACATGTTCATGTTGGAAGCAATAAAATTATGAGGAAACTGAGGCATCAATTTACAAACTTTTTTAAAGATATTAAAATTTACAAGACACTTCATTGTTGGAATAAACATCTGAAGTCAAAATCCAATAAAATAAAAAGTCTTTTATTTGAACATCTGAGTAATGCTGCTTAAAATTACCATCCCTTATTTGGCTTCCTTTCTTACTGTATCTTCCTATTAAATACTTAGACTTTTTTTTTTTCAGAAGCATCACCTTGCCAAACCTCCCAATTTATGCTTTTGCAGTTGACTTCTTGGACCCAAGTAAAGGATTATATATTTATTCCTGTTAAAAACAATTCATCATATTATTAAATTCCATCCATTAATTTAGCTGCCAAGATCTTTTCTAATTCTCACTCTTTTAGCCAATCTGTTAGCTATTCCTCTCAATCCTGTGTCATCAGAAATCTATTAAGTGTATTAGCTGTGCTTTTATCTAAGTCATTGATAAAAATGTTAAATTACACAAGTCCAATGACTGGGGAATCACTGGGGAATTCCACTAGAGACCTTCTCCCAGGTTAAAATTGATCCATTAATCATTACTTTTAGGTTCTGGTTATTCAACTCCTTTCAAATCCATATAATTATTTTATATCAAGCCAATACTAGTCCATTTTTTTTCCTACCAGGATCATAAGAGACTTTATCAACTTCTTTACTGAAGTCTGGATTTAATATTCAGGAGTTTAACATGAGAATCCCTTATCAATCTGCTCATCTTGTTATTTGAGGTTGCCCTTGCAAAATATCTGACTTTGATAATTGTTCGCCTTACAAACAAGGTCTTCCTATCATTAGGCCCTGGTTGGGGATGTCTAATGTGCAAGGAGGCCCTTAGTCAGGCTCCTTTCTAAGGTGGTTTATAAACTCACTTTCTTGTTGTGTGCCAGAAACTAGACTCCACTAATCTGTTCAGATGTGAGCAATTAGAAATTAGCATATTTGGGGGCTGCTCCTTAAGCAATCACTAGATACAGTCAGCCAACACACAGAGATCCCTGACTGGAATATCTGACAATCTTTCACTCACACTCTCTTCCTCTCTTTTTCTCAGGCCTGTTATACACAAGTGAGTCCTTAGAGACCTAGAACTAAGCATGTGTTGCCCTAAGGTGATAAATCCATAATGATACATGTTCTGATAAGATTGGAGGATATAATTCTGCCATATCCCTTAAATTTAGGACATCTGAGAGATAGCACTCAAGGCAGTTCTTAAAATTATTATTTATTTTCAATTAAAAAAAATTTTGAGTTCCAACTTCTCTCCCTTAAATTGTGTACTGATGAAGTGAGCAAAATGATATCAGTTTTACATGCGAAATCATGCAAAGCATTCGCTATTAGCCACATCACAAAAAGCAAGAAAAATAAAATTAAAATTAGAGTTCATCAGTTCTCTCTTTGGAGGTGTATAGCATTTTTCATTGTGAGCCCTTTGGAACTGTTTTGGATCATTGTACTGATTACAGCAACTAGGTCTTTCACTACTGATTATCATTACAATATTGCAATTATTGGGTAGAATGATATTTTTGTTCTATTGAATTCACTTTGCCTCAGTTCAAATAGGTCTTCCCATGTATTCTGAAAACATCATCCTCATAGTTTGACAGAAATGTACTCCATTACAGTTGTATCCCACATCTTCCCCAATTGATGAACATGTTCTCAATTTCTAATTCTTTGGTACTCCCCAAAACACACCAAATACTGTAAATAATTTTGTGTATGTAGGTCCTTTTTCTTTGATCTCTTAGAGGTACAGACCTAGTATTGGTTTTGCTAGCTCAAAGCTTTTGCACTGTTTTATAACACTTTGGCCATAGTTTCAAATTGTTCTCCAGAATAGGTGGATCAAAATTCATTAGTGTATCTATTTTTAGTCATCTCTTCCAGGATTGGTTATTTCTGCTAAATGTGAGGTGCCTCAGAATTATTTTACTTTCCATTTCTCAAATCAATAGTGATTTAGAGGAGTTTTTTTTTAATATTACTATAAATAGCTTTGGCTTTTTATGAAAACAGCCTGTTTATAGCCCTAGACCATTTATCAATTGGGGAATGGCTCTTATTTTTATAAATTCAATTCAATTCCCCACATAATTGAGAGATAATGTCTTTTTGAGGAAAAATAAAACTTGCTGTGTTTTTTAATATTAATTCATTATCTATGATACCTTTTTAGCAAAATATAGTTTCTCTGAATATCACTTTTAATTCAGACTATATTTGCTTGTTTTCCTGGCCTTTTTTACATCCACTGAAATACAATAGATTCTTCTCCAGTCTATTATTTTAACTGTGTGTGTGTGTGTGTGTGTGTGTGTAACATTTATTTATTTATTTATTTTTCAAGTGTATTTCTCATGAACAGCATATTATTGGATTTTAGTTTCTAATCCATTTTGCTATTTACTTCCATTTGATATGTGAGCTCTTTTCGATTCACATTCAGTTATTGCTGACTGTGTGCTCCCTTCTATCTTACTTTTTGCTAATCCTTCTCTTTCTTTTTATCCAGCCCCTTCTCAAAAAAAACTGTATTTTTGATTCTAACCACTGCCTCCCTTAATCTGCCCTTCCTTTGATCATTTCCCTGCCTTTTCTTATCCTTTTTATATCTTATTTCCCTGTTGTATAAGATAGATTACTATTCCCAATTGAGTGTGTGTATGTATGTGTGTGTGTATATATATATGTATACACATACGTATATATATACATATATGTATACACATACGTATACATACATACATATATATACATATAAACATATATATACATATACATATATACATATACATACATATATACATATATACATATACATATATATATATATATATATATATATGTTATTCCTTCCTTGAATCAATTCCAATGAGAGTGAGATTCAAGTATTTCCACCTCACTCCTCAGTAAGGGCAAATCTTAACAAAAACTTAGACCAATACAATTTTGATCGCTTATGCTTTATAACAATAGTTTAATTTTTTTAAATTAATAAGCCAGATCATATTGATTTTGATGGTGTAGGTTCATAGGATCACAGAGTTATTTCCAAGTCAAAGTTCCTTATTTTATAGATGATGTTACTGAAGCTGAATGAGGTTATCTGGCCAGTCCCAGCTCCCAGAGCATGTAGGTAGTATGTTATAAGATTTAACAGGATCTGATCTTCCCAGCTCAGTGGATATTGTTGTTGTGGTTTTGAAATCACGTCTGGATCAGAAAAGCATTATGGTATTGTGGCAAGAAGTCCAACAAGTCAGGAATATTTAAGCAGAAATCTTTCCTCTGGCACAGGGTAATTGGTGTGACTATGAGCCAGTTCCGACGTCTCAATTTCTCAACCATTTCCCCCCAGATTGTAAACCACAGTTCTGTGGGCAAGGTTTCCACCCCCATGGATGAGCTGACAGGTAAGCTTTTCTGTCAGGGATGTTGAGTGGAGGCTAGCGACATGAACAATTCAAACTCCAACCCTCTGTTTTCTCATATGAAAGTTTAGGGTATTTTGTCCTAAGTGTCTGGATGATTGCCTGAACTCCCTTGTTCATTTTGCCTATGTATAGACACAACTTAATGTTGCTGTTCATCTCTTTTGGATACTCTAATAGTTTAATTGTATTTCAAATTGATTTTTAATGCCTGCAGTCTTCCTAAGTGAATTTTAAAAATCTAGTAAATAAATACAGGTCTGCATTTTAGCAGTGAAGTGTTTCCTTTTAACTCCTCTGTGTCACAGGGCTATTAAGAAGCCTAATCATTTAATGTTTGTAAAGTGCTTCAAAATCATTGACTAAAAGGTTCCAAATAAAGGAAGAGAATTGCAATATATATTTTTAGCACTCTATCTAGTCTTTGGCTCTGTTCCTTCCATCTACATAATTTGTGTTTTTCATACACAAAGAAAGCTGAAAATAGTAATTAAAATTTGTCATTTTGTGACCCACAGGTTATTCCCAATCAACAGACTAACAGATTCAAAAATGTTCTGTGCTTTATCATCTGATTTCTGGCCTGGGAGAATCAAAAGACAAGAAAAGTATCAGAGAAATGAATGAGAAAATGCACATTGGTAGAAGTTCAGCCAGAGAGCCCAGCCAAGAGCACGAGAAGCCCGAGCCTAGAATAATGATTAACATTGTTGCTTCCTTCTGAGAAAGATGTTTAGCCCTCTGCATAGAGTAGGGCAGGATGGGAGTGAGAAGACTAATGCTAGAAAAAATAAGAATTCTTTCCAATACTTTGAACCAAGGATCATACCCTTTGAATCAGTCATAATTTCTTTTCGAAAAAATTGCCCCCTTGTGACCATACTTCCCAGACTCTCATGATTGCTAAGTAAAATGCGTCGAAATTTTGAACTAAATAATGTCATTCTGATTACTTTTGAAAAATCGGTGCTTTATTGTCTCACTAGATGATGACTATTCTGAACGGCTTTAAATTCCCATAAGGCAGGCCATTGTAGGCCACCAGCCTTGCCAATAAAGTCAATATGATTTTCTGGAGTAATATTTTTTTTTTCAGTTGCACGATTTAAATTGAGTATTTCCAATAAGGATTTAATTTAGATTTAATGAGAGAGTTATTATATGTTAATTAAATACCAACGGATTGTTATGAATATCTATTGGGGCATAACAACCATTTTTATTAAGATAAATATATCTCAAACAGTCGAGGTTCCATAAATAAGTTACCAAGAATCGGTTTTTAACTAACATTCAATAAAAAATGCATTTTTACGTAACTTGACTCTAATGTGGTTATTACCTATTAAATATAGGTAGATTAGTAAGAACATAGTTTTTGAATTCCAAATCATACATCTTAATAAAATGCTAGTTTGCACCTAGATAAACCCATGAAAAGTCAGCTAGTATTTAATTAGTGGAAGTATTTATAGCATAGCATTTACATTAGCATATTTATAATCAAATAAATAATATAATAATTCTTTTATTAAATCTAAATTAAGTCCTTGCCAGAGGCATTTAAAGAGCAGTGAAACTATGCTGGTTATACAGTCTTTAAAATTTAATTCATTATGTGATTTTATGCTGTACTAATAATACATTTGAGAGTAAATTAATATGTAATGCATATATATGCATATATATATATATATTTCAGGAAATGCAATGAATGTGGTTTCAATATATTTAGAACACTAAATATTTTGGTTCAACTGGCAAAGAAAAGTCTATAAACACTTTTTTAGTCCATCCACAAGTTGTATGCACAAATATGTGAGTATGACTAAAAATGCCAGGATGTAGTGCTATAATTTACTATATTTATTGTCATTTAAAAGTCTGAGCACATGGGTGGTAGTTGGCGTAGTCTGAGCTGTGGCACAGTCAGGTGTCCACATAAGCTTGAGCAAACATGAGCTTTGAATGCCAAGTTGCACCCAGAAGAACAGAAGGCCCTGAAGAGGCCTTCTCCATACTTAGATGTTCATAAAAATAACACTAGCTATCACTCTACAGATGAATCGACAGTTGTCTTGCTTAGTTAAAAATGGAACATAATTTCCTTTCAAGAGTGTGGAATAAAATTCAAACTAATTTTATTTTCAATATTGAAATGTCATAATTAAGTTTCTTTTTTGCACAAAACAGCTGAGATTGCAGAATGAAAATTTGAATTGGACAAATCTTCCCTTCTGAGGCTTCTGGTTAACTCTTTCCTCTTTGGCATAAAATGTTTTACGATCCTTTCCGTGTTAAAGCAAAGTCAATTACTGTGAATGGGTTTTTCTGTCAGTCAAATAAAAAACAGCATCTTTTTAAGGTTTAGAAATCAAATAACCTCATAAGAGATGTACCACAAGTAGGGTTTTTCTTTTTTAAACTTGGGGAAACTGAGTCAGAAGATTAAGTGATTTGCCTGTAGTCATAAAGTTTATGAGTTTTAGAAATGTGATATGAACTCAAGAGTTCCTGCTTCAAAGGCCAGTATTGCAGTTATGAGTAACACTGTCATTTCTGATACCTCAAAGCTAGTAGTTATTGTTGTATGAATATTACTGCTGATTTAAAAGTGTTAAGGATTGAATAGAACCGAAATGGTTGGGAGACACTGTACCCAAGAAACAGAATCAGCAACTTCACAGCATATAACTAGAATATGAACCAAAAACCTCTAAAAGGAGATCATTCAGGTTGGAATTTTAGTTCTGAAATCTCAGAAATTATTGTACCCATTTTTCAGATGAGGCAATGGAAATTCTGACAAGTTACTTGCCAGCAATTATCTAATGGGCACAATTTGAGATCCAAGATTCAATTTCATGCCATATCCCCTGCCCACATAAAATTACCCAGATCAACTCATTTCTACCTCCTCTTCAAACACAACATGAACTCTGGAAAATTGCATCGAGGTACTTGTCCAGTCATCACATATAGCATGAAACTAATCCATAATATTTCATTCGATGTCATGTTTTTGAAGGAATAGTTAGGAATATTAAGTCTGCAGTAAGAACGGTGTGCTTGCAAGGATCCAGTGTGAAACCAGGACATCTTACTTGTGCAGAAAGTTAGTTCTCCCTCCAGAACAACTCTCGGACCATTCTGCTGTCATCATTTTGAAGAATGGACCTGGCAGTGTCATGTGTTTCAAGAACCTAAAAATTATGATGCACTTTATGAAAGAAGGAGAAATAAAGATCATTATTGAATCTGTACCTGACTGTTGCAGTGAGGTCTGATCACTTTTTGTTCCATGAATACTGA
>NC_133622.1:14137487-14152487 GCF_048593235.1 Sminthopsis crassicaudata
ATTAACAACGAGACATGTTAACTGGTATTGGGGGGAAAAAAAAACACCTGAAAACAACTGAACTCCAGGAAAAATTGGGAAATTGCATTTGCTTAAAGGTCGATTGATATTAATATCAATTACAATAAAAAGCTTCTTCTGATCTAAACAACATGCATAACTGACATTCTAAATATGTAATATTAAACTGATCAGTCTGTCTGAAAAAAAAAGTAAACCTCTGGGTTAAATGATAAGTCAGATCTTTTTTGAAGATAGGTTTGTGGTTAAGGTTATTACAATGTGACTGGAAGCTAGAAAATAAAAAAGAGAAAGAGAAAGACTTGAATGAAAGACAAGGCAAGAAAGTGATGGAAGAATGTAGGGGAAATTAAAGGAGTCAGCATGAAGGGCAATGTTGTTTTCCATTACTTTGCTTTTGTTATAGTGATTCTACCCCTTGAAAGACAACAAAAGCTTCGCGTTCTTTTCCCTGGTGTGTTCTTCCCAGAATTATTTTTTTTTTCCCTCGCTCCCTATCTTTTGCATTTCTCTGGGGCCCATCAGTGATTCTCTGCTTTCTTCTTTCTCCTCGGAGTGGTACCACACTTTGATTAACCTCTCTTAACCCATTCAGATCTTGTCTTGGCTGTTTGTCTACCTGTGATTTACTTCTTCCTGCCCACGGCCATTCAGATGATGGTTACTATTCCACTTTACTACACTCAGGTCCTCTCGTTCTTCATCGATGAATTATTTGCAGTCAGGGTTGGAAGGAGATTTACAAGATCTTAATGCAGTAACTCAGAAGATGTACTGCTATCAGATGCCTGGCTTCCAAGGGAGCAATGAACTAATCCACCTCATTTCTAAACAGCACAAGATAAACCTTAAGTTTAATCATTACTGAAAACACTTTGTTTCAGCTTCATCCTCACAGTTATTTTAAGGTTAGTTGGGATGTCATTTTGAGTAAAATGGTAAAGTTCAACTATAAAAATGGGCTAAACTACCTTCTGGATATATGGTATTTATCATTTGCTTAATTTACACAATTTCTCTTTGTACCCTCTCACTCCCATATGTCTAAGTTTATAGACTCTCAGAATAAAGTCATAGGATATTGGACCTGAAAGGTACCTTAGAGATCGCAAGATCTTAGGCTCATATTTTAAATTTATGGATGAAAGGGACTCCAAAGGCCTTCTAATCAAAATGTTTGTGTGCTTTTCATTGTACCGTGATGCTTTTCATCTAGTTCAATCTCTTCATTTTGTAGAAATATATGTGTAGACCCACATGTGTGTGTGGAAATTGAGGTCCAAAGAAGATAAGTGCTCCAAATTCTCAAGTTATTTGTTTTTAGAGGATCACAACATAAGAATTCATTGGGTTCCATGGTTGTGACACAAAATTTGAGTGCTATATAGTAGATTGAGTGCCTATATGAGTAATCTTCACAGACATAATAATTAGGCTTGGATCAACTGATGGGATCACCCAGTGAAAGTGTGAAGAAGCAGAATAGAAGAGGATATAGCATAGAGACTGGTGGATGATATGGAGAGATGATATGGAAAATAATCCAGAAAAGAACACTGATAAGATGTAGTCTTTAAAAGTGGGAAGAAATTAAAAAGGAATAGAGACATGAGGATGCAGAGAGGAGAATGTAGTCGGGGTAAGGATGGCACAATAGTGATAAACACTGAAAAAGGATGAAAAGAATGAAGACTTTCCTAGTACTTTTAATGTAATCTGTGCCATCCACTCTCTGGAGGACAGCATATAAGTCACTTCTTCTTAGGATGTTAGATACCTCAAAGGATAAAGCACTGGATCTGAAGCCAAAAAGAGTTAAGTTCCAATCTGGCCTTAACTATTTAGATTCAACTTTTGTCTGATTATTTATCTATAAAATGTGTATGGTAATAGCACATTCCTCCCAAAGTTGTAAGTAATAAATGAGACCATATTTGTAAAGTGCTTTAAATAACTTAAACATGTTATGTAAATACTAGATTGTAGTAGTAGTAGTGTTGTTGTTGTAATAGTAGTAATAGAAATAGTAGTAATAGTAGTAGTAGTAGTAGTAGTAGTAGTAGTAGTAGTAATAGTAGTAGTAGTGGTGGTGGTAGTAATAGTAGTAATCATAGTAGTAGTAGTAGTAGTAGTAGTAGTAGTAGTAGTAGTAGTAGTAGTAATAGTAGTAATAGTAGTAGTAGTAGTAGTAGTAGTAGTAGTAGTAGTAGTAGTAGTAGTAGTAGTAGTAGTAGTAATAGTAGTGATGGTGGTAATGGTGGCAGTGGTGTGATAGTAATAAGTAGTAATAATAACAGCAGAAGAAGAAAGAGGAGGAAAAGGAGTATTTACCCTCAGCATTATTGTATTAATCCTATCCTTTGAAAAAGCAAATTAGTATCTTGGACAGTAGCATATATGTAAGTTACCTGCATAGGCTTGAGGTCAGTATTAATCATCATGGTACCAAATTATTCTGCTTCTTGTGGTCAAAGTAGAAAGAAAATCTGTCTATCTGTCTGTCTATCTATCTATCTTGCAAAACTCAATCTTAAAGCAATACTTGAATGAATCCAGTGATGCAGATTTTAACTCCTCTCTCCATTGTGATTCTTTCAGATCCTTGTCTAAGTGATCCCCAAACTTTCTATGTGGGATCCACTCAGCATGTTTCACTCTAAGTCTTTGTCATGTGTTACACTAGGTCAATCTCTCTGATATCCGTCTTTCTTTCAGAGTGGTCCACAGAGTTTTATTTTCAATCATATATCTCCTGGTGCCAGCTTTTGAGCCACTTCTTACATATACCCCTCCTTAGATCAAATTATCCTTAAAAATGAGCCCATTCTCAAATCTCACTAGATTATAAATGCGTTTTACAGCCATTTATTCAGGACATCATCTTGCATTTTCAAAGCTCTCTAATTATTAATGAGTCAATCTACCAAGTACCTTCAAGGACAAAATTCAATAGAGTATCACTGCAGTTACTTTCAAGTGCAGGAGTTGGGGAAAGTTTCAGGGTGGGCAACCTCAAGATCACAAAAAC
This sequence comes from Sminthopsis crassicaudata, assembly GCF_048593235.1. Lineage (NCBI taxonomy): Eukaryota > Metazoa > Chordata > Mammalia > Dasyuromorphia > Dasyuridae > Sminthopsis > Sminthopsis crassicaudata. The sequence continues at coordinate 14,140,537 of NC_133622.1, forward strand.
ACATCCATTGATGGCAGAATTACTACTAACTCCAGAATCTCTGACTTAAGTAAAGAGCTCAGTCTCTCCCTTCTATCATCTTTAGGGGAAAAATTATACTAATATATATTTGTTAGATAGAGGTAAGTAGATAGATAATCTGAGTTTTATATGGAACCCCAGAAGACATTTAGTTCTATCATTTCTGAACGAGCATCGCTTCTAAGACATCACTGAGACATTATCATCAAACATTTCCTTGGGGATATTTTGATCAGTATAAAAAAATATTAGCTTACTCACATATTGTATAAATCTAATAAGAAACAGAGCTAAGGTGCCCTTTGAGTTGAATACATACGAGACCAACTGCAAAATCTTTGTCATGTGTGAGAGAGGAAGCTGCTGTCCCCTATCCTGGTTCTTTAGAAGGGGACATTTTGTTCTTCGAATCCTGTATATTCTAGGAATAATACTATTAATTAAATCACATTTCTATAGCTCTTACAGCTCTATAAAGTATTTTTCCCGGAACACTTCTGTAAGACAGACATGAAAATTAATATTGCTTCCATTTTACAGATGAGGAAAATGAGGCTATTTTTAGAGTTTAGCAAGGCCTCTGTGCACATGGACATAAAGAGTTAAAGAAGCAGAAGCCAGAAGGTTGTAAATAACTTCGGGGGGAATATAAACATCTCCAAATGAAATTTTGCCATCAAGTTCATACAACAAAACCTTGATTGGGGTCAGGTTAGGAAACAGCCTGGGATTGTGGATTAAAATTTGGATTTTATATGTAGAAGCTCTTCTTATTTCAACCCCTCAAGCTGTAGGGAGGCTCTTTGTGAAATATACTGCAGTATTAGAAATACAACTTAATCTCTCTTTTACTTTTCAGGATATTGTTATATGTCATGGCTACTGTTATCTAGAACAATGACCATTATTCAGTCCTGTGGATGTAATGTGGAAGCTCTAGAAAGTTGATATGAATATATACTTAGCCCAAAACATACCCCCTCAAAGTCATTAGGCTTAGATAAGTCCTGGATATGAAAATATCATCCCTTCATTTTGATTTGATTTTTCTCATCACCTCACAACTGGATTGTTGGAATAGTCTATTAATTAGAATCTTTATCTCTAGATCCTCTTCTTGTCCCCTCCCTCCCCTACTTTTCACAAGCCATCTTGCCCATTTTAATCTTATATTATAATTCTATAACTGCACAATCTCATTTATCTGGCACTTCATCTACCGAGATGACACTACAAATCACATTACCCTATTCTTTGGCCCCATGTCATTCTAGTCTGTTTCCAAATAGATCCTTCAGTGGATTCCCCCACATATACCCTCACACACTGGAGAATTTCATCCAGAATTCTTTTTGTATTTTGTGGCCCCAAGTGAAATATGGAGTTGATGTTATTTAACCCTTCACTTTATCCATAGGCTTGACCTACCTTCTTTTCTGGACACAGGCCCTCTGGGAAGGCTATTATATTACGTGTTACATCTAAATCATCACTGGTATATGTTACGATCTAGCTTAACCACCATATATTTTCTCCATTGCTTTTTGGATGATGAACAGTTTTGATTTTTCTGAAATCATGGTGTTCTATGACTTAGAGTATAAAGTATCCCATGAGTCTAAGTACAATTTTGGGGGATTAAGGCTTAAAATTTTACCGAGACTTTTGGGACAAGTACATAGAGCATCACCAATGAAATTATTTTTCTTTTAATTTGTTGGGACCTGTGATTTCACTGGTATAGGGAACTCCTTGTACTCCACCTCCCACCTTTCTGGCCTTCTTACACTATACTCTATTCTACATATTCGGTGGACCTATAACCTTGGTCCCTTTGCTGTTCCTCCCACAAGACACACCATATTCTAATTGCACATTTTCAGCAACTATCCTCCATTCTGCTTTTGTTTCTCTTCAGCTTGGTTGACCATTAATCTACCTGGTACCTTTAAAAAAATTACTTGACATATATCCAAATATATTGACGTGCATTTAGATGTATATCCACTTAAACATGTGAAAGACGTTGGTTTGATATTTCACATTGCTAACCCCACTTGGAGGAAAGTTTTTGCTTTTCCCATTAAAATTTGCAGAATACTTAGGAAAGAATTATGCATTAATTCAATTTAAGAAGCACACATTAGGTACCTACTGTGTACAAGAAATGAAAAGGAGTTCCAAGGAGCTTTCAAGGAATTTACATTCTTCCGAGAACTCCAAAAAACACATGCAAAATTTTCGAAGATATTAGCAACTAACTGGAATAATGCAAAATGAAGGTGCTCAAGAAAAATGGGTTTTCTTGAATTTGCCTTTTTCTCCTAAAACTTGTGTACCAAGAAGAAAAAGAAAATCAGTATTTTGAGGTTTACAGTTAGTTTTGTCCCAGATAATCTGGGGGGTGTTTTTCCTCTGATTTTTGTTGAAACCCTTCAACAAAAATATAGGTTAGAGTAGCCAGGATTGCTAGGTAGAGTGGTGAAAAGAGTGCTGGGTTTGGAGTTAGAAAAACAACAACTCATTTTCCTGAATTCAAATCTACTTTCAGACACTTACTAGCTGTGAGATCCTTGGCAAATTACTTCACTATGTTTGCCTCAGTTTCTGTAAAAAAAATGTAGGAGGAAATGACAATTCTCTCCAGAATCTTTGCCAACAAAACTGAATAGATCCTGATGACTTGGATATGGCTGGAAAATGATTGAGCAGCAGCAACTAACAAGGTAAAGTCCTAGAGGGCAGGTATTTGGTCTAAGTGGTGTCCAGATGAGCATTACACAGTGTGCATGCAGAAACTCTAGGATGCAGCCTCCACTTGGGGAAATGACTCCTTGGGAGTAAGTAGAGACAATTTTGGAAGCTGCTTTAACTTGCTCAGGACACTCAGGGACCATTTAGTGAATTACTGCTTCCCTGGGAAAAGCCGGCTCATTAAGTTGCCACATGTACATGCACAATAGCTTTATATTTTCATTTTCCAGGAGCACTCGATGGATATTAATGGATTCTATTAAAGACTTAAGGCAGGAGGGATATCTATTAGAAAGCCATCTCTTTGTTTGTTTAGCATGCCTTTGTTCTCAATCCCACAGCTCCTTACAGATATATGCCATAGACGAGCGCATTCTCCCTCTCTTTCTACTCACTTTAAGAACTCAAAAATCTATAATTTCACACCGATGGGGACTCCTTCTAAAAATGCATCCATTTCTTAAGAAACATATTAATTTATTAGAGACAAAAAAATCAGCATCCGTGGGTCAGTGCTCTGCTAGACTTATCCTAGGTGACAATATGCTCAAAGGTTTTTAAAAACCAGCTAAGATCAGCATGGCTTGGTGGATGGAGTGCTGGGCTTGGAATAAAGAGAGATGTGTTCAAATACTACCTCAGACATTTACTAATAGCACACTGACAAGCTATTCATTATTTTTAATATTACCTTGGTATTTCCAGAGCCTACATAGTGTTTTATATAGAGTGAGTCTCTAATGAATGCTTTTTGAATTCGTTTAATGTCTTATGATCTAACTTTCCCCATCTGTAAAATGGGAATTCTATTTCTTGTACAAGATATCTTATAGGATTGTTTGATGTATAAGGATGAGGGTCCACCTTATTACAATCAAAGATAGAAGGCTGGGATTATCAGTGGTCCTGAAACTTTTTAAATAGGAGACCAGTTCACTGTCCCTCAGACTGTTGGAGGGCCGGACTATAGTAAAAACAAAAACTCACACTCTGCCTCCGCCCCTCAGCCCATTTGCCATAACCAGGCAGGCCGCATAAATGTCCTCAGCGGGCCACATCTGGCCCATGGGCTATAATTTGAGAACCCCTGCCATACATCAATCACTCCTTTGCCAAGTAATGTAACTATTAAGACATTTGGGCTCTGATATTATTGTCTTGTGGTTATGTCACAAAATAAATTAATTAAAGATGTAAAAAAGGTGTGAAAATTCAATCAAATGCATAATCAAGTTCCTTCTCAGGAAATATTTCTTCTGGAAGGTAGTGTATGTCATTGTACTTTAATTGTGTCCAACTCTTCATGACCCTATTTGGGGTTTTCTTGCCAAAGATACTGGTGTAATTTTTCATTTCCTTTTCTAGTTCATTTTTACAGATGATCAAACTGAGGCTAGCAGCTTTAAAGGTTACACAGATAATAATTGCCTGAGGTCAGATTTGGACTCAGGAAGATGAGACTTCTGAGTACTGAGAAACACTTTTTCCAGTGATCCACCTAGCTGTTCAAGTTTAGGTTAATATTAAAACTATTAAGTGGTTAAATTTATGAAAGGATGCAGTGGATAGGGACTCATAAAATTTAGAATCCCCAGTCATTAGGAGAGGAATAGCTAGTGACTTTTTGGAGACTCAAACTCTTAGTGCTTCTGGGAGTTGTGATAGTAAATACAAAGACTGTACTACTTTAAAAAATGCTTCAAAAACCTAAGCATTACATAAAGGTAAACTACCATTCTTCCAATGTAAGCATATCTGAAACTTTGCTTTTTTATGAAAATCGCCTTCAAGAATACAGTCATATCTTCTTCGTGATATTGCACTGGAGTATGACTTTAGATTTTAATATAGCATATAATGGTTATAACTTCTGGGTCAGGGAATCTCCTGTCTATTCTTAGGTGCTGGGCTTTAGGTCCTAAATTTAATCCCGATGGCTTCCCCCCCCCTGAAAAAACAGTGTTTGTTCCCATTTGGGTTACTTCTAAATATATGGCATAATACGTTTTCCTGAAGTGCGTTTAACAGGACCATGATTCTCTTAGATGCGTTCAAGGTAGAAAATGAAAATCTAGGCTGAAGCAATTTTTATTTCACCCTGAAAATCATGTTAAAGAGGCAAATGACACAAAGATGCATGTGAACAAATACAAAAATATATAAAGCATTCAGAGAGAATTTGTGGTTGCTCCTTTGACTTCCCAGTTAGCTACTTTTCCACCCAGAGTTCAGTTGTATCCTCATGAAGACATACTGATGCTTTAGGCTTTCCAAGCATATACATATATATGGCAGGCTGCTAAACTAGCAGCCCCTGACTTAACCGACCTGCATTGTCCCAACAGCTGGAGCTTTGCTCTCCAGGTAGACTTTACAGGCACTTTATGGATGATCTTTTTTGTCTAAGATCTCCAAGATCAGAGGATTCCCTGGATACACCAAGACATTTAATCTGTGAATTTTTAAACTCAATTACCCATGAGGCAATTCTACGGCTGGTGCTGCCCAGGAATTTCCCTTCATGGGGTAGAAGGTGAGATTCTAGGATCATATTGATGAAAACTTTGAGATCCTTCCTTTTTCAAATAGGATCTAGTGCACACCAACAATGTCCATGACGATTCTGAATGGAGGAAACTTCACAAGGAATAAGATCCCATTTGATTTATGACTCTTTGTACAAGAAAGAGAGAAATACAGAGATAGAGAAAAAGAGAGAGAGAGAGGAAAAGAGAGAGAGAGAGAGAGAGAGAGAGAGAGAGAGAGAGAGAGAGAGAGAGAGAGAGAGAGAAGGGGGGGAGAAGAGAGAGAGAGAGAGAGAGAGAGAGAGAGAGAGAGAGAGAGAGAGAGAGAGAGAAAGAGAGAGAGAGAGAGAGAGAGAGAGAGAGAGAGAGAGAGAGAGAGAGGGGGGAGAAGAGAGAGAGAGAGAGAGAGAGAGAGAGAGAGAGAGAGAGAGAGAGAGAGAGAGAGAGAAGGGGGGGAGAAGAGAGAAAGAGAGAGAGAGAGAGAGAGAGAGAGAGAGAGAGAGAGAGAGAAAGAGAGAGAGAGAGAGAGAGAGAGAGAGAGAGAGAGAGAGAGAAAGAGAGAGAGAGAGAGAGAGAGAGAGAGAAAGAGAGAGAGAGAGAGAGAGAAGGGGGGAGAGAGAGAGAGAGAGAGAGAGAGAGAGAGAGAGAGAGAGAGAGAGAGAGAGAGAAGGGGGGAGAAGAGAGAGAGAGAGAGAGAGAGAGAGAGAGAGAGAGAGAGAGAGAGAAGGGGGGGAGAAGAGAGAAGGGAAAAGGGAGAAGGGAGAGAAGGAGGGATGGAGGGAGGGAAGGAGAGAGAAAGAGACAGACAGACAGAGGCAATTTCTTCTCTTCTCCTATTGCCCATGGCACATATGTGGCCATTATTCTTGCATTCTCTCTTTGCCCACTTTTCTCACTGATGCTATATGTATTTGTGAGCGAGAGTGCCTTGGGATGTTTATGTTGGGAATATTTTGTAGCCATTGTTTTTGCTCTGCCATGTAAGTAAAATCCATTGCCTTGAGATAATGGTGTTTATTTGCTGACTCTTAAGGAAAAGCTCAAATGTAAGTTTTGTTTTAAGAGTGAAAACTCACAGGTACCTTAAAGCCTAAGTGAAATAGCCAAGAGACCAAACCCACAAGTACCAATGCAATTTTGGGGAGAAACTCAAAGAGATTTATAGATACTGTACTTGATTTAAACTTCATTACACAGTGTAATATAGTGCCTGGGACTGGGTATTAGAAAATCTGGGTTTGGATACTAGTTTTATAACCCTTAACAACTTACTATTTCTTCCTGGGTCTCAGTTTCCCTAGCTGTAAAATGAACAGCTACAACTAAATAAGCTCAGGGTCTCTTTTACTAGTCCATGATTCTAGCCCATGACATTCTTTAATGTCAGGAGAAAGCTGCAGAAGCAGGATTTGGATGTGGGTGCTGAGTGTTCCATCGGCTCTCAGGAGGCCATGGCCACCATAGCTGGATATTCACTCTGTTCAGTGGCTGATATGCCCCGGAGGGCTGCTGAGACTATAGACGGTTGACAGAGTGACAATGCAAAAATGCTGGGTGGAATCTCCAGGGGGTCATGGCTTTGAGATCACAGCCATTACAAACCAAGGGGAAAGTCTATTCTAATAGAATCAATGAATCCCCTCCAAATGTTCATGAAAAATGAAAATATAAAGCAAATAATTGTGACAAGCATATTGTCTAATTAAGATGAATGGGACAAGCTCCTTATGCATTTTTAATCTGTTAAATAAACAACATATTAATAAGGCTTAATTATATTACCACAAACTTAAAGTGACTTTCTGAAATAAAGTTTATTTTGATTTAACATATGCCAATTTTTATGTATTTGTAGCACTTTTCTGAGAATTGGGCACAAACAACATCTTGAGATAAAGCTATTTTGACACAGGATGTGTGTGCTTCCCATCCTAATCAAAGTTTTCTAATTCTTAATTCTGGGGAAAATTCAGGATTAGCAGCTATTGAATCTATCACTTTTGAGATGAGACATTTTTCAGTCTCAGTGTTTGGATGGTGAAGGAATAGACTTTTTGAGGTTTTCCTTTCAAATGGGCTATCTTTCTTCATTAAAAGATCCCATACTGAGTGATTATGGCAGAATCAAGGTCAGCCATGGTAGAAAACCTAGGATAAAATAGGGGTAGGCCCTTTGGACAAGATCAAGTCATCTCAGTGTAACATCTGGCCCTGTCCCAGCATCCACTAGTCAAGAATAGTATGAATGTGGCTACTATATCTGGCATTTAGTTCTATAAATCCCATTTTCGGAGGAAAATTGACAAACTAGATCATGTCCACAGGAGGAAGATCAGGAGGGTTAGGGTGCTGCAAGCCATGCCAAAGGAGAATCCCCAAAGAACTTGGGTATTTTTTAGCTTAGCGAAGAATTGGGTAGAACTTAAAAATTATTTTCCAGTCTTTAAAGGTCTGGCTCTGAAAATCAATGAAACTTGTTCTGCTTCATGCCAGAGACTAGAACCTGGATCAGTAAAAGATCTTCGAGAGATCTCCAAGCCAAAGCTAACTGACCACCTGCTCAGGATTCATATTTAAGTCCAATTGGACTATATGGTCTCTGAGGTTCCTTTCAGTTTTGAGACTCTATGATTCTGTCAGAAGCCAATTTCATCTCAAAGCATGGAAAATGATTTAATGGAATGGGCTGCCTCTGGTGGCAGTGGGATCTGTGTCACAGGAAGACCACTGTTAGTGACTGTGGTCCAAGGGATTTCTGTTTGGGGAGGGGTGAACCTGTCCAGATAGATTTCTATGATTCTGCATGATTTTCATTCCCAATTTAGCCATTAGCTGCAGGGAGGGCAATATATAATTGTGGCAGCATGGTTTGAGGAAAGGAACATTGTTCTATTAAAGAAAAGAATTCTGAAATGATCTTGATTAAATCACAGATTCCACATTGGTCATTGTTTTCTTATAGGATCATAGAATTAGAGCAAAGGGACCTCAGAGATGGTCTAGTACATGCCTTTTATTTTACATGTGGGTAAACTGAGACCCAGGGAGGTCTCATATAAGTAGTGATTATTAGAAGCAGGATTTGAAGCCATATCCTCGGACTACAAGCAGCCAGGCCTGAAATAAGAAAGACTCATTTTCCTTAGTTCAAACACACTTTCTAGCTGTGTGACCCTGGGTATATCATTTAACCACGTTTTCCTCAATTTCCCCATCTCTAAAATAAACTGCAGAAGGAAATGGCACATCAGTTCAGTATTATAGGCAAGAAAATCCCAAATGGGGTCACCAAAGTGCCTGAGCAACAAGCATCTCCATTTTTGAAAATGGAGTTCCTTCCTGCCTCCACATCTCCATCTGCAAACAGAGATAATTGTTACTGCTCCTGCTTCCCTCCTGGGATTGTTCTGAGGATCCAGTAAAACAATGTATATTCACAGGATCAAGGAGTCTCAGAGTCAGAGGAGACTGCCTTCCAGTTCAGCCCTAAACTAAAGGAAAATTCTCTTTCCAAAAATCCTAACCCAAGCAGTTACCTCAACCTTGTTTAAAGACCTCTAGGAAAAGGCAAAGTTTATGAAAACTGCAAGAATACTTTAAGATGTAAGGGGTAATTATTATTATTTTATGTTGTTTCTTTTATCCATTTGATAAATGCATCTAAGAAAGGCAGCAGCTCTACCCATTAAGACTTTTATTGGAATAGACTCCTAATTTATATCACCTATTTGCTTTAAATGTTATAATAACTATGGTTCAAAAAGGAATGCTAATTTTCCGAAAGCGTGGTTTGAATTTTAAGATGGAGGTTCACCTCCTGGTAATCTCCCTCAAGGTCTCCCTTTCCTTTCTCTGAGTTTCCCCTGCTACCTTTCCTGACTGCTTTCTGTACAAACCAAACCGTTTCTGCCCTAGTCTTCCTATTGTTAATGACATTTTGTTTTTGTTTTTGTTTTTCCATGAGAAGTGTTCCTCTCTACTCATGATTTTTCAGATGGCTGGACCTGGAGTCCCTTAGAGATAATTGATCTTAATCCCTGTATGTATACTTCTGCTGGCCCACAATTCCAATGATAGAATCATAATAAGTAAAAGCTGGAAAGGGCCTTATCATTCTTGGGGTTCAACCCTCTCCTTTTACAAGTGAAGAAATCCATAAAATTAAAATGACTTAACTAAAGTCACACAACTAGTTAGTGTCTAGTTACTAGTTAGTTACTAGTTAATGTCAAGATTAGACTAAAGCTTAACTTTCTGTACTCCAAAAATGATGTATTAGCTTCTTAATTGGAAAATCATCTTGTTGGCTTTGGGGTCACACAGGTAAACATTGAGTAAAGAGATATTCCAATAGTATGGGGTTATAGTATAAGCAGGGTGATTACCACTTGCTTGAATGGTGATGGGATGTGAATAGCTTGGCTGTTGTTTAGGTTCCTTGCAGCAGGAGAGGATCCTACCATGGAAAATGTCTGGGGCCTCAGAAATTATATCTGTTTCCCTAATTCTAGTGTGTCTCCGAATTTTCTGATCTCGTGTGGGAGAAAGAGACAGAGGGAGGGAAAGAGAGAGAGGTAGGGAGGAGAGAGAGAGAGAGCAGGGCATTCTATGACTATTTCTCCCACTGGCATCTTGGGTTTTAAGGCCATGTTTGAACAAGTATAGAAAAGGGTTTAGTTTTTCTGTAGGCTGAGTAGGTTGCACCATGGTACATAGACCACTGAGCCTGGAGTCAGAAAACATGTCTTTCCTGAGCTCAAATCCACCTTCAGATACTCCACTAGCTGTCTGACTCTCTGCAAGTCACTAGACCCTGTTTGCCTCAGTTTCCTTATCTGTGAAATGAGTTGGAGAAGGAAAAGGCAAATCATTCCAAGACAACATCAGATGGAGTCAAGAAGAACTGGACACAATGGAAAAATGATTAAACAACAATGGCAAGAGTGTGTGATAAGGCCATTTAGAAGTAGCTCTGGTGCACATTTCTATGATAGTGATGATTCTGAAATTGTGCCAAGTGCTCCAGTTATTTTAGCATTTGAATCATGATGTTATGTAGAATTGGAGGGGGAGAAATCTTCATGGAAAAACTGTGTGGAAGGAAAACTTTCTATCTTTCACTTGGCTTGCATTGCAATCTACTGGTGAGTGGTGGAAAGTCTTGAGTCTAGTCAATAAAACAATAGGGAAAGGTTCTAAAGATCCTGGGATTACTATATTTATTTTGCTAAAGGAACTCAATACTTCCACAGAAGTCCAGAAGGAAGGGGTCTATGTGTATCAATCAGCAGAGAAACAACCTCACCCAACAGTAGCGTGAAAAGGCCCAGAAGAGGAAAGACTTTGCCTAGTACTGATTTGTGGTACCATCTGGTTCTCTGTCTCTCTGTCACTGTGGAGGTATGTCTCTCTGTCTCTTTCTCTCTTTGAGGACACTGAGGACTACAAAGTCAGTTCTAGAGATGAATTACCATACTCACACGTATTTCCTTCTCATGTGTTTCAATTTCATGATTCCATTAATTTGTGCTCACTGTCCTCCTTGGTCACTGTTTGATTAGTTGAGAAAATGGATCCCAGTTTTATAAGTGGAACATTATGTTTCAATTGATTTCGTATTACTTTCTGGTTTTTTTTTTTATTTTTAACTTTTTATTTAACATTTTGAGTTTTACAATTCTATCTCTTCCTCTCTCCTTCACTATCCATCTTTCTCCCCCATGATGATAGGCAATAAGATATAGGTTACACATGTGCAATTATGTGAAATATTCCATATTAGTCATTTTGGGCAAGAAGACAAATAAAAGGGAGAATTAAAAAAAAAGAAAGTGAAAAAACAGCATGCTTCAGTCTGTATCCAATCAATATTATTTCTTTTGTTTCATGACTAGATCCTTGAGATTGTCTTGGATTATTGTATCGCTGAGAATAGCTGTCATTCATAGTTCTTTATCAAATAATAAGTGTAGCAATCAGCAGAGAAATATTGCTTTTACTATGTACAATGTTCACCTGTTTACAATGTACAATATTGCTTTTACTGTACCATGAACAAAATAAATAAAAACATATTTGTCTTCTTGTCCAAAATGTCTAATATGGAAACATTTTACATAATTGCACATGAGCTGTGTTCTGTGTACTTCACCATGTATCAGTTCATATAAATCTTTCCAAGTTTTTTTTTTCCTGAAGTCATCCTACTTGTTATTTCTTATAGCATAATAATATTCTATTATAATCCTATACCACAACTGTTTTTTTTCTTTAGCAATTCGCCATTTGATAGGTATCTCTTTAGAATCCAGTTCTTAGACACAATGAAAAGAATAATACGTTCCTTAAATATATTTTTCAAACAGATACTTTTTTGGATGTCTTTGGGATATAAATCTGGTATTGCTGCATTGAAATGTATGCACAGTTTTTGGGGAAACTTCCAAATTGCTCTCCAGAGCTGTCCTGTGTCCACCAACAGAGCATTAGAGTCCATGTTTTCCCACAATCCCCCAAACGTTCAATGTTTGCTATTGTTGCCTGATTTTGGATAAGTGTTTTTGATTCTGAGTTCATGGTGCCATTTCAACTGATAATGTTAAATATATAACATATATATATATCATATAAAACATAAGTATATTAGTGGGG
>NC_133622.1:14154987-14277487 GCF_048593235.1 Sminthopsis crassicaudata
AGTGGGGATTATATATATATATATATATATATATATATAATATAAGTATATTAGTGGGGATTTTATATATATGTATATTAGTGGGGCTTTTATATATATATAATATATGTATATTAGTGGGGATTTTATATATATATAATATATGTATATTAGTGGGGATTTTATATATATATAATATATGTATATTAGTGGGGATTTTATATATATATAAGTATATTAATGGGGATTTTATATATATATATATATATATGTATATATATAATATAAGTATATTAGTGGGGATTATATATATATATATGTATATATATAATATAAGTATATTAGTGGGGATTATATATATATATATATATAATATAAGTATATTAGTGGGGATTTTATATATATGTATATTAGTGGGGCTTTTATATATATATAATATATGTATATTAGTGGGGATTTTATATATATATAATATATGTATATTAGTGGGGATTTTATATATATATAAGTATATTAATGGGGATTTTATATATATATAAGTATATTAGTGGGGATTATGAGTTACAAGTATGACTTGTTTTCTCTATAGTAATATGTCCCTAAGACCCAGAAATACTGAGCTGTAGTAGCACAACAGCTGTTCTGGAAATATTCTTCCATATTGGTGATCGTTTTAGAACACGCTCTCCTTCTCACTCTTGAAGAGTTATAGATTCATTTTGAACCAAGAAAAATGGAGGGGAAAACATGAAGATCTGAGTAGAAAAGTATCATTGTGGCGAGTATGGGGAAGTTGTAACTATGGGAAATGGTTTATGATTCTAAGAAAAGAAGGTTCTCATGGAAGAGAGGGTTTCAGCACCAAAGGCAGTTATAGGCTTGGAGGCAAATTCTGTGTCCCTGACATGGGCTCTTAGTGCATCGGGATCATATAGGACCTCAAGAGAATTAGTAAAGTGTTTGGGGATCCTCAGACATTAGACACTGTTCTCCAATAAAGACATCTTGTCCAAAGACAGGCTCCTCCAGCAGGAGGAGATATTATTATCTTCCCCAACATATATTTATGTATTGACAAATTCTTAATTCTGCAAAGGACCAGGGCTATCCATTTAGTTTATCAAAGGGAATTCCATTTCCTCATTGACTGTAAGCAGCTAAGCCCTTGAAGCATTCAGTCAATACCCATCTGAGGGAAGAACAAAGGCAGCATCTGAGAGGCAGATTAGCAAATTACCTGCCTGCAAAATCCAAATAGAAGTGCACAAAGGCAATTCTACCTATTTGCTGGTAACTCAACAAAGGAGGCCTGAGTAAATACCCAGATCCAGGCTCTGGTGATACTGAACACACTGAAGGTCAGGAGAACTGAATACTCAAATATGATTCATTTTAATGAAAACAGTTAATAGATGGCCAAAATTTAAAATAATGAGATAACTCAGGAGCTTATGTGCAATTCCTGCTCTGTGGCTGGAAGTAAATAGATGGACTTAGAATGGGTCCTATTATTTGGACCAATCCCTTAATAATAAAGAGCTTTTAGATGATTCTAATAAGGATGATAGTTTATATTAAAATAGGCTTTCATGTCGCAAGGCACCTTGCAAAGATCATCTCAATTAATCTTCTTTTTGCCCAGTCCGGTAGATAGTATAAATATCACCATTCCTCCTCTGATGCTTATGAATCCTGTGGCCCTTCCTTTAGCCTTTTCAGGCATTAGTTACCTTACCTGTAAAATGGAGATGATAATAAATGGACTATCTCCTTCAGAGGATGCTCATGGGGCCCAAATAAAATTACTTGGCAGATTTTTAAGTGTTCTTTCATAGAATCTTACCATAATTTATCCTTTTTTTTTTTTTTTTGGATGAGGAAAGTGGGATTCAGAGAGTTAAGACACTTTCTCAGGGTTGCACAGCCCTAAGTGAGAGTGGTTGAATTTGGTATCTCTATTTTGCCAAGACTGCACAGATAACAAACGACAAAATCAGGGCTCAAACTCAGAGTGTCTGACTCCAAGCCTGGGGTGCTTTCCTTGAGCAGCCTGCCTCCAGATGGAAGGAAGCCCAGATGATAACTCAAGGAGAAATGTGAAGCACAATGACCCTGGCTGTTTTTGTAGATGCAGAAATGAGGTGCTCATGGGCTTTAATGGAAGGGAGCACACAGGGAATGATGCTCGAGGAACTTTTAGGAGGATTTCTCCAGCCTTTCCCCCAGGGCTAGGCCCCAGTTTAAGACACCCAAGAACACGGAAGAATGGAAAAGTTAGAAGTATTTGTCCAATTCCCTCTTTGTACTTTGGAGAGGAGAAAAACTGCTTGAGGCGCTCTCTAGAGTTTTATCAAGGGGGACACCCATGGGAGGCCTGCCTGGATGCTTACCTGGGTTTGGGCCTCCAAGCTACAGGGTCAGGCAACGTCTTGGATTGCACATGTTTAACCTCCAGTGAGGTACTTGCTCAGAGGAAGGGAGAACAATTTGAAACACAGGGTGAATGCTGAAAACTATTTTTGCATGTATTTGGAAGAACAGAAAGCTATTACATATGTGAATACATCTGTAATATACATATTTATTAGAAAGAGACACAGAGAGACAGAGACATATAGAAGAGAGACAGAGACAGAGACATACAGAGAGAGAGAGAGAGAGAGAGAGAGAGAGAGAGAGAGAGAGAGAGAGAGAGAGAGAGAGAGAGAGAGAGAGAGAGAGAGAGAGAGAGAGAGAGAGAGAGAGAGAGAGAGAGAGAGAGAGAGAGAGAGAGAGAGAGAGAGATTGAGAGAGAGATTTTTTGGACTGGGTAAAAGAGACGCCATTTTCTGTCTCATTTCTTACCTGGTCTTAATCACTGAATAGACATTGTCAGTCAAACTGAGACCTGTTGAAGACCTGCATTTAAAAAGGCCAAGGTCTCCAGGGGTATCTGGGGCCATCTCCAGTCACCCTGATCTATCTCTGGAACCAGAGGCTCTGGAGGGGAAAGTTAGGCAGGTGACCTTGCCCACCCTTCCCCCACTTCAATCCAACTTACTTGCATTCAGCATCCCCTCCCAGATCTCAGGTTCTCTGCAAGAATGAAGTACAAACACTCTTCCAGAATGAGGGAAAAATATCCAAATCAACCAACAAGTATTTATTAAGTTCCTACTATGTGCCAGAAACTCTACAAGAACTGGAGGATGAATAAAAATGACTCCTACTTGAAAAGAATTTATATTCTGAAACTGGGCAAATTTAAGTTGGCACTCAAATGAGACAAATTCAGCAAAAGTTCAGTGATGGTTGGATTTGCTCTGGCAGATGTCTTTTTAGATCACAAAAAAATGAAGTGGAATGTTCTCTGAACCTCCAGCCAGGAGAGGAGACCTTGATGGGAATGTTTATTGCATTCCTGTTCTCACATTTACCAGCTGTGATAATCATCTGCAAGGTAACATTTCTACACCTTAGTTTTCTCATCTGTAAAATGGGAACAACATTAGGTAGCTCAAGCAATTATGAGGAAAGAGCTATAACTTTAATGAACAATTTGTGAGCTTTTCAAAAAACTTGTTTATAAACTGTATTCAATTGAATTGATTTCTTTTCTGATTTTATGTGGATTTTTTTTTTGCATTTTTAAGAAGTTCTTAGGTTTTACCAGATTGCCTTGCCAACAAAGTGATCAGAAAAAAAGGTGAAGAAACCTTGATATAAGAGCTATGTAAATGTGAACTCTTAGTATTAATAATACAACTGGCAGTTTCAGATAAAACACACGGGGCATAATGGGAAAGTATTTAGATCTGTAGTACTTTTGGTCATTTCATATTGATGTGACCTTACACATCTACTACTTTGAGCCTGAATCTTTTTCTTTTCATCTGAAAAATGAGGACGTTCAATTGGATGAAATCCCATACATCTCTAAACCCAAGTCTCTCTAGCTATCAGCATATATATATATATATATATATATATATATATATATATATATATATATATATATATATATATATATATATATATATATATAAATTTTTTTTTTTTTGCTGAGGCAATTGAGGTTAAGTGACTTGCCCAGGGTCACACAGCTAGGAAGTGTTAAGTGTCTGAGACCAGATTTGAACTCACGTCCTCCTGACTTCAGATGCTCTATCCACCTAGCTGCCTCTTCGATCAGTATTCTTGTCTCTAAAGTAGAGGGACCAGCTTAAGTGCCTCTCAGAACCTTTCCAGAGCCAAGGTCTGGGAAGCTTCAATTTCTCATCTACTGTTTATTCTCTAGAGTCATAGACCAGAGATGGGGAGGCAAAGGCAAGGGGATAAGCATTTATAGAGCACCTACTATGTTCCAGATAGTGAGCTAAAATACTTTCTCATTTGTTCCTAGGGGATGGGACTGCTTTTAACCCCATTTGTTTCCACAAAACTAGCTCAACCAGTAGCTTGATCTTTCCCTATGCTTCCTTTCCATGGGAGGGGATTAATCCATATAGATCCCAAAGTGCAAATGCGAGAGTTGGGATTCCCAGGACTAAGATCTGAGCCTGAGAACTCTCTTGCTGTTCCGGAAAGATGTCTCCAGTCACTGCCTATGATGTGGGCATTCTGTGCAATGTGCTTTCTGAAAGGGCTTTTGATCTGTGGCAGGGGGCTTTCAATTGGGTGGCGAACTCGACGGACTAGAATGGATCCTTTCCTTTTTCCATTTCTCCCCTCACGAATCAGACCAGAGGCCGCGCTTTGGCGGGCCCCACTTGATGAATGATGTGTTTTTCCCCATCTTATTATCTTCTTGCATTGAAAACATTTCCAGTAAAAATCTTGTTTAGGAACCGCATGAAACTGACACACAGCATATGCATTCTCAGATTTATTTGCTTACTGTAAAGTGATTCTCTATTACCATGTTGTACCCTTTTAAAAGCTGGTGAAGTAGAAAAGCTTTTACCATTTGGTGGTTAGCCATTTTACATTACTACTTTCGAGAGTCATATCATAATTTGTCAAATGCCCCTTTATAATTATTAGCGAATCCTAAATGACTCGAGTTCATTTCACGACACCTTGTACGGCGGGGGGGAAAGGGGATTTTTGTTTTTCATGCAAGTTGCCTGCAATCGAGACTAATTGCCATACTAATTGTTTTTTTCCTATAATTTAAGTTTATTGTTTATCGCTTTTAGATGGTTAACTCGCAGACATTTGTCTACTAACGGTGCAGTAGGTATTGTTTTTCAAAAGAAAATTTGTTTTAATTGTATCGGGCTAGAAATTTGCCTTTGCATTTTATATCAACAACCTCAAAGTCTAAGGTGAAAGCTTCTGGGGAGTCGGGACTGCCATAAAGATCTGGTGATATTTTTAGCATAGCATGTGGGCAGCTGGGTTATAACTCCCATTACCAATAATGGGATTTGTACATCCAAATCCCAATGCACCCTGCTAAAGACTTTACCCCCAGATGTTCCGATTAACACAGAGTATATCATTCAAGTGTTAGTAAGCAGGGCTCTCGATTCTAAATGTTTCGGGTCAGTCAATTCCGTGGCGGGCCTTGGAGTGTTATTGACCTTCGGATTACACTCATTGGATCTTCCTTCCCATTAAGCAGACACACAAAAGCAAAGTTTAAACAGCAAGATCATTATGATGCAAGTGAACAAAAGCCAACAAGTTTCAGGATGAAGCCCTGGCATTGTTCTTTTCGGATCACCTTGAGGGAAGGGGACCTGAACTCAAGGAGAATTCTCCATTTTCCTAGAGACTGTTCATCCCAAGAGGGGAGATATGGAGATGGGTGGGAGGATGGGGAATTCTTGATTTCTTAGTCCTACTTCATTTTCAAAGGTTTTTCAAGAAAAGGAGTTGGAAGCTTCCATTATACTGGAAGATGGTCTGTCCCAAGGTTGCTGTTAAATATTCAGTAATACATTCCTGGAGGAGAGAAGCCGGAGTGTGATTTCCCCAGAATAGGTCAGTCCTTTTTGTTCAGGGCTCACAGCGCGACCTTTTCTTCATCGCCTCCTTGGAACTACCATATTGTGGTTTGACTTCTACCACCCTGTCTTTCAATGTCTCCCAGCAACAGAGAGCCTTTGAACCACGGGTGTTTCTCAAGGTTGCTCTGTCAGGCTGTGAACCTGACCATCCACCAAGTGAGTTTTTCTGTGGGTAAAAAAGCTGCCTTAAAACCCAGTGCCACAATGAAGCAGCAAGAGCCCATATTCACCAATAGGGACTAGGTAGTGGATTTTCTGTTATTAAACAGTCTCTAAATCATATATCATTCTAGAAATGAAGCACATTTTAAAAATGTGCGTTGTAAATCAAATATGACTGTAAAGCAAATTATGTTTTCCCATTGATTCCCATTGTAATGTGAGAGATGAGTTCCTATTTCCCCCCCTGCTGTTCTTTAGAATAGAAGGCTTCCTGCCTGTTGCCATGGGGATAGAATTCCATATAGGCTGAGGAAGGAATTATATACATGGGCCTGGAAGAATTGTGCAACTTGAGTTTGTAGAGGCAGCATGTATTTTATTCACTTCCTTCTTTTTCTATTTTCATCTTAACTAATTACCATATTGTATGTGTGCTTGTTAGTTGTTTGTGCATATATATGTGTATATATATATATATATATATATGCATATATATATGTTCAAAGGAAAGAAAATCCTCCCTCTACTATATTCCCATGTCGGATAGACAAATAAGCATTGCTATTTTAAAATCTAAATCACTAATTTAGCTTTCCACTAAGAAGAAAATGTCTTCTTAATAGCTGGACAGAGGACATAGAGGTAGTAGAATAGATTATGAGAGAGAGAGAGAGAGACAGAGACAGAGAGAGAGAGAGACAGAAAAAGAGAAAAACAGAGACAGACAGACAGAAGTAGGACTAAGAAATCAAGAATTCCCCATCCTCCCACCCATCTCCATATCTCCCCTCTTGGGATGAAAAAAGAGACAGAGAAAGAGAAAAAAGACAGAGATAGAGACAGAGAAAGACAGAAACAGAGACAGAGAAAAGAGAGAGACAAAGACAGAGACAGAGAAAGACAGAGACAGAGACAGAGAAAAGAGAGACAAAGACAGAGACAGAGAGAGAGACAGAAACAGAAAGACAGAGACAGTGAGAGAAAAGAGAGAGAGAGAAAGACAGAGACAGAGATAGAAAGAGACAAAGAGAGATATTTTGTTCCCTAGAAATGTCTGATAGTATTTTGCGTAAGTGAGATTTCCATTCAGTTAAGCAATTCCTCAGTGAGTAAAATTCATTTATTGGCCAGTCAGGATTGTTGACTGACATCATCCAAATCCAATGTACTCTACCCTCAGCATTCAAAATTGCTGTACCCTTAAAGACTTTTTAATTTATACCATGTGTCCAATGTTCAAAAAACTTTAACAACTCCCCATTGAGAAAAGGATTGACTCTATTCTCCTTAGATTGATGTTCAAGGCTGTTCATAGTCTGTCTTGAACCTGAATTCTCATTATTTTACTTTTTCCATACAATGTTTCCTCCATTGTCTGGCTGGTATATCCATTGTCCTCCAAGAAAACCTGATGAATTTCTACTTTTGCCATTCACATTTTTCCTCCCATCTCTGAACACAAAATGGTTTCTTCCCTTTTCCCTCCTCTCGATAATCAAGGGTCAGCACAACTTCTTTCTCTTCCACAAACCTCCCAGCCCATAATGATCCCTCCTAGGATCCATAGTATCATGAAAAGCAAGTGAGTGCTGGAGTCTGAAGACTTGTGGATAAAATTGGCCAGTTATTGTATGTTCTTTCACAAGTCACTTAACAAATCCGAGTTTGGGTTTCCCCATGGGTAAAATATAGGCATGGGAATAGGTGATCTCTGAGGTCTGTTTTAGTTGTAAAATTCCACTATCTTCCTTTACTTTTTTGAATCACTTATAACATGGTGGTATTCATATGATAGGTGCTCAATAAATGTTTATTAATTGATTAACTTTCAGTTAGAAAACATCCATCCTATTTAAGAAGTTCAGGATGAAACCAATGAATCCTTATAAAGCCAAATAGCCCAATATTATAGAAATAATTTTAATGGATTTTTATGAGTTTTTTTTGGGGGGTAAATCTTCCATTTGATCATTGCAAAGCATTCTTGCCACCAATATGGTTCAATAAACTAATTCAAAGTATTTATTAAGTGCCTACTGTGTGCCAGGCCCTGCGCTCAGTGTGACAGATACAAGTACGTTGAATGGAAGACTCTCTACTTGCAAGGAATCTATGTTCTAAAGGTGAAAGGCACATTTAGAATAAATATAAAGAGAATAAATACAAAGTAGTTGACTCCAAGAGAGTTTGGCAAGGAGGGCAATGCTACCTGAGGAATCAGAAAAAAAGCTTCCTATAGAACGTGTTGCTTGAGATGTGTTTTTTTTAACTGTTGAATGATCTGTGAGGATCTCATCCTGTTCCAAAGTGAAATCTAAACCCCCTGGAGGTATTGGCCAACTCAGAACAATAGCCTCCAGCTGTTAGTACTTTCCCTCAGCACATTGTGTAGAGTATGTCTTTATGTACATGTATGTCCCCCTTCATTAGATATAAGCTCCCCAACTATTTAAATGTTTTCTTTGTGTCCTCAGTGATTAATAAATGCTTGTGGATTAATATAATAGCAACAATCTGGGTCCACCAGTTTCCACAGTGGTCAACAGACAGTTCCCACGGGGCCAGGTGACTAGGCAGAATTTCCAAAGACAGCTGGGTCAGCAGATTGACCCAGAGGCCTCTGGCAAAATACCTTGATTTCCTCTGGAGTAGCTCTCCTCTGAGCACAGTGTATTAAATATTGCTTCTTGTATTTCTGAATTTTAAATGTAGGGATTAGAATTTCTGCCAGGGGGGCTTTCTCTAAAAGAAAAGTCACTTACTTTTTGTTTATCTTTCCTCTGAACTCATTCATTCAATTTGGAGCAATCACAATTACAATAAACCCTCTCCCTATTTAGAGCCACTTCACTGTGTACCATACTGCTGATAAATATTTGAGCCTTTTAAAAAAATTGCTGTACATTTCAACCAATAACAATATTTTAGATATTGTGAAAAGTACTTGAAATCTGTTTTGTATTGAATTATTCCTTTCAGACTACAGCCATCCACTGCACAGGGTGTACAGATATAATTGAGACTGGCAACGTGAAACGTGTCCGTGTGTTCCTCTGTTTTCAGGTCTTGCTTGGAACAGAGGTCTAGCTGGAACATTTACTATCTCTTCATTTCCCTGGCTAGCTGCTTCATTTTATCACCATTCTCCCTGCTCTATCTGTTCTTGATATGCTTCTTCAGTGAGATCTTTTTTTTTTTCCCTATATCTGTTAAAGAATGTTTCATTTCCTGAACTATTTTTTAGCTTTTTCTTAATATTTAACAGTTAATTCTCAAAATTTTAACTCGGTATTTTTCCTTCAAGAAGTTGTAGGATTCTGAATGCATCTCAATGTAGGCTATGTGCACCTTTCTTCCCCACCATCATCTTAAATTCAGACCCATTGCAATATATAAGTATCTAGAGAATTCCATCAATAGGTTCTGACTTACCAGGTTTGGTCTGATGCTTTATACAATGACTATTATGAAGTCAGTATTTCATAACAATTGTTAAGCCAAATGTAAAGCATATTCAGCTATGGGTTATATCCTCCACCGCCTTATGAAGTCCCCCCTGAATGGGGAGAAGTGATAATGTGGTTTTAGTTTTGTCTCATTCACTCAATTTTGTGTTCACACACGCCGACCAACAACTCTGACCATTACAACATAAATATAAATTTTAATAATTATTGACCTCAACATCCTTCCATAGTTTGAACTCTGTCAATATTGTCTGTTTTAGAATAACAGCCCAATTTTCTGCCTAGATAAGAAAATGAGCTGGCACAGAATCACTCAACAAACTTTTAAGCATCTATGATGTGTCAAGTACTCAGAATAAAAATTAAAAAAGGATTAAAACATGTATCATCTCAATGATGGACAGAAACAACTACACCCAGAGAAGGAACACTGGGAAGTGAATGGTTACTGTTAGCACTACTGTCTACCTACCCAGGTTACTTACACCTTCGGAATCTAATACTTAATGTGCAACAAGAAAATGGTATTTACACACATATATTATATCTAGGTTATACTGTAACACATGTAAAATGTATGGTATTGCCTGTCATCAAGAGGAGGGAGTAGAGAGAGGGAGAGGATAATTTGGAAAAATGAATACAAGGGATAATGTTATGAAAAATTACTCATGCATATATAATATCAAAAAAATTTATAAATAAAATTATAAAAAAAAAACATGTATCATCTCCTTTGATCCACAAATAAGCCCTGTGAGAAAAGTGGTATCATTTATAAAAAGAGAAATTTCTGCAACTTTAAGTGACAAGCCTAGGATCATGTAACTAGTAAGTATCAGAGATGGGATTTGAACCCAGGATCAAGTGTTGGTTGCAGGGGCTCTATCTATCATTCTGTGGATGGCTCTATTTGAAGATCTATGCAGAGGTTATCCAAAAGCTATTGGTAAAGACTTACTTATTAACCAACATGGAAGACAGAAGAAAGGTTGTTTCAATCGATGGAATGAGAGTTTTCGGTATAATTTCAAATTAGGGATAGAGTGGGACAAAGGCTAAAGTAGACTGATCAAAGAGGGAATACTGATGGCAGAGTTCTAAGTTTAGCTGAGGAATGGTAGACAAAGAAATCCAGGATAGCTTGATACCACGAGCAGATGGCTACTGGATTGAGCAAGTTTTTACCAACAGCATTGCATTGTGGAGTGTTTGTTGGAATAATTATTCCTTACCTTAACAAATGGCAGGATTTTAATGAGCCTGTATGGAGTATGAACTATTTTACAATGACATAGCCTAGGGGGAGATGATCTTGGGGTCCTGCTGTGACTGTTTTTTCCATCAAGGAGAGTCTAGAGGTTGAATGGATTTGTTGAGATCCCATACTATCCTCAAAACCTTACTGAAGAAGTTTAGAACTCAGTTTCCTCAGCTGCAAAATGATGGGATGGTCTTTTATAGTCTCTAAAGTCTTTGGAGGCATCCAGGATGTGCAGGGAGTGAAGTTCTAGCCCTAGAAGAAGGAGGCTTTAGTTCAAATCTGCCTTCAGATATAACAGAGTGATTGTGAGCAAGTCATACCTCTCAGACTCAGTTTCTTCTTATGTAAAATTAGGATAAAAATAGCACCTACATCCCAGAGTTGTTGTGAATTATCAAATAAGATGATCTTTGTAAAGCTCCATATAAATGTCAATTCTTTTGTTCAGCTCTAAATCCATTATCCTTTGATTCTCTGTGTTATAACTTCCATATTGGGGGAGAGGGAAAAAGGGGGTAATTCCTTCTAAGGCAAATGTCTCAAAGTACTGCACATTTCAATCTAAAGTGGGGCGGGTACACTGTGCTTGTTTAAATGGGACAATAAAGCCTCTACTAGCAATATGGACTCTTACCAATTTGTTGTTGCTGAAATTGTATTGGGTAGCTTGTTGTCCTTTCTTAAAACTTCTAAGTAGCAAATATTTGGGGGCAACCACTGGAAAGTTTAAATATCTTTATTTCTTTATTTATTTATTTTACACAAATTTTATGCATAGGTAATTTTTCCACATCGACAATTGCAAAATCTCTTGTTCCAACTTTTCCCCTCCTTCCCCCCAAGTTTAAATTTAGTAAGATTGGGAGCAAAAATTGTACACTATTTCAAAGTCCGATTCTTTTTGTATAACAAAAAATGTTTGGACATGTATACATATATTGTATTTAATTTATACTCTAACATCTTTAACATATATTGGTCAACGTGTCATCTGGCGGGGGTGGGGGGGATTAGAACAAAAGGTTTGGCCATTGTTAATGTTGTAAAATTACCCATGCATATATTTAGTAAATAAAAACTATTAAAATAAAAAAAAAAGATTGGGAGCAAAAATTGCTGCTTCAATTTTAATGTCATCTTGCTGATAAACTATAAAAGAGGTCTCACCAGGTTAAAGGAAAGGAGAAGGGAAATGGCAGCTGGACATCACTGTGACAAATGGGCGGCACTGGATTTAGTGGGAAGGGAACATCTAAGCTACCTTATCAGATATGACCCAGGAATGGGATGTTGGCAACATTTTAAAATATTTCTTAATGTTTCTGTCATCAGAAGGGCCAAAAAAAATGCTGAGCATCAAAGTACTAGAGATTAGAGCTAAATGGGAACTCAGAGGTCTCTTAGACCATCCCCCTTATTATACAGTTAAGAAAATTGAGGTCCAGAGAGGGAAGTGATTTGTAAAGGTCATGTAGGAAGAAGTGGAAGAGCCATGATTGGAAATAAGATTCTGTAGCTCTAAATCCCAGGCTCATCACTACATTCTGCCTCCTATTCTAAGCAACACAAAAACAAATAAACAAAAGCAAAAACATCATGTTTTCTATCCAGTTATGTTTCAATTAACTGCAATACATTGTGGGGTTCTGATTCACCTATTAAGGGGGCTAGAAAGGCTGAATAGAAGCACGGCCAAAAAAATCTTAAAGATAAAAGAACATTTTCTGAGGATAGATTAAAAATGTGAGCCTCCAGTCTGGAAAGATGAAAGCTTGGAGGTGGGGAGAGGATGTAATTGAAGCTTATGAAATCATGAACTATAGGGGGAGGATTAACAGGGGTTAGTTCACTAGATCTCAGAATATTAGAATTAGAGGGTAACTCTTGGAGCTTGAAGGAGGCATTTTAGGACAAATAAAGGGAAAGCCTACACAGCAGTTAATAAACTAATGGAACTCATTACCCTAAGGGGTGATGCAAACTGAAGATATAAATAGGTTCAAGAAAAGTTTAGATAAATTCATGGATGATAGATCCATAATGAGCTGCTGAGGAACACTAAAGGAAGCTTGGAACCCATTCCCAGATCTTTGAAGGTAATGTCAAGGGGGGGTAGAGGGCGGAAGAAAGGAGGGAGCTTGCCAAAATACTCATTTATGCCAATGTCACAGACAGAGCACTGGGCTGGATGGACTGCTGGTCTGGTGTACTGTAGCAATTAAAATTTTTGGATTTGGAGCAAATATCTCTTTTTATTTTTAACTTTCATGAAAGAAATTTAAGAGTCTTGTTGTCTGAAGTTCACTTTTCTATTTATGATTAAAAGAATTGTTTCTTCTTTTGAATTTTTCATTTTTGGATTTCTAATGTTCCCTCCAAACTCTTTTGTGTGGGGCGTAGAAAGGCTAACCTATGATTTCTTCAGTCTAGAAGAACTTCCTTCATGGAAACTCCCTTTACTACTACAGTTCGCTACCTCATCTGAATTTCCCAGGGGCAATGAAGGATTAAATAACTTATCCTTGACATTTATAAAAAAGCATATTGAATAGAGTAGGGATTGAGAGGGAGGAGGTATTGAGTTATATTTTGAAATGTGGAGTTTGAAACCCTAAAAAGCATTCAATTGGAGATGTCCAATATGTGATTATGACTCAGAAGAAAGACTACCTATCTAGGAATAATCTCTATAGAGATGATAATTAAATTCATAAAGTCAGTGAGATCATTTCATAAAAGAATAAAAACTTAAGGAGTTCAGGGGGAGGAGGCAGGACATCTCCTTGAAGGACATCCATGGTTGGAGCGTGTGACATGGAGGAAGGAACTGCAAAGGAGATTGAGGAATGGCCAAGTGGATGGAAGGAGAACCAGAAGAGAGCATTGTTACAAAATCTTTTCTAAGAGAGACAATCCAGTAGGAGAGTGATCAACTGTGTCAAATACTCAGATAAATTGAGAAGGATGGGGATTGAGAAAAGGCTATTACATTTGGCAATTAAGAGATCATTGGTAACTTTGGAGAGAATAGTTTCAGCTGAATGATGAGGCTGGAAGCCCATTTGCAAAAGGTTTGGAAGAGAGTAAGACAAAAGGAAGTGGAGGCAGTGAGTGTAGAGCGCTTTCTCAATGTCACATTTACCTAATTAGGACATCTTGGTGGTAAATGGCTCTACTTGAATAGCCATTAGACTATGGCTCTCCAAGCCCAAGAAGATGATAATTGGTAAGCCAGATTTCATTGTATAAGGAAACCTTTTTGAACATAAATATATACTGAAAATGCTGCTGCTAAATTTTATAGACATCAGACAGAAGGGGAGGCGAGGGCAATATGTGCTGGAAATTTGGACTTTATTCCATTTCAAAGTGCTGGGAGAAACTGTACTTGAGGAGGTAGGAGCATTTCTCCTATTGGAATAGTACATCTGCATTTATGCAGATTATTAAAAAAAAAAAAAAAAGCAACTGGAGCCTTGAAACAACTCTGGAGTAGGTTGGGAAGGAACACAGTCACTCGCTGATCTAGCCAAAGTCACATGGCTAAAAATGAGCAGGGCAGGGCCCTGAGCCCCAACCTGTGGTTTTGATGCTGCTCTCCATCTCTGCTTCTTAACCTCTCCCAGCCTCAGTTTGCACTTCTGTAAAATAAGGCTAACAATAGCAGCCACCTGCCCAGGTCCTTATGAGGATGGAATGAGACAATAGATGTGTAAACACTTTGTAAACTGAATGAATGGTAGCCATGACCTATACACAGCCCTTGTTGCCTCCAATGCTTGGAACATGCTTGCCCATCACCTGGACTCAGTGAGTGTCCAGCCCATCCTTCAAGTTCCATCTCAGCAGGACCATCTAGGAGCCCTTCCACTGAGGGCCTCCCTATCAAATAAGCTTCTACTTAACTACTAGTCACCCATGTCCATGCTCTCTACACTTATCCTGCACATATTCATTTATGTCTGTCATCTCCTCAGTAGA
The DNA here is from genome assembly GCF_048593235.1 of Sminthopsis crassicaudata. NCBI lineage: Eukaryota > Metazoa > Chordata > Mammalia > Dasyuromorphia > Dasyuridae > Sminthopsis > Sminthopsis crassicaudata. The sequence continues at coordinate 14,169,834 of NC_133622.1, forward strand.
ATGGAAGCTTTTTGTTTCTAGGGATTATTTCTTTTCATTTATAGCTCCATTCCTTAGTCCTGGTGCCTGACATATAGGAAGACCTTTCTAAAGCAGTCTTGGTTGATTAAAAAGCAGACTTTTGGCTACCAGACCTGCCCCAGAGAGTTTAATCCTTTATGCACCAAAACTTTGTATTCAAAACATTTTTTTATTGAAATCTCTAAAATCACTCCCCAGGCTTCTTAGACACAGTATGCCAAACATAGTTGAAACTTTGGATAATGAGTCTGAGTCCTTGTGGTAATCATCAATGAGAGTAGCATGATAGCCTCAGAGCCAGTTTTCATAGGCTTGTAGTTTCTTTTTCTTTCCCTATCTCCACTGCTATCAGTTATCATTTGCCCCTGCTGGCTGTAGGTCTGCAGATAGAAGTTTCTTACCCTTCTTCTGAATTGCCTCTAATTTACTCTGACTTAGGAAAATATTTTACTGATATGCAAAAATGTTAATAGATACTGAGTTAGAAACTCCAATATTTTTGAGCAGCAGAATAATAGGGATAGGGAGAAAGAAAAGAGTGGGGGTGGGGAGAAGAAGAAAGGAAGGAAGGAAGGAAGGAAGGAAGGAAGGAAGGAAGGAAGGAAGGAAGGAAGGAAGGAAGGAAAGGAAGGAAAGGAAGGAAAGGAAGGAAAGGAAGGAAAGGAAGGAAAGGAAGGAAAGGAAGGAAAGGAAGGAAAGGAAGGAAAGGAAGAAGAGAAAGAAAGTCTACATAACTACCATCCAGGTCCTCCCTTTGACTATCACTTCAACATAATCATTTTTCTTCTTTCTAGACTTTGGTAGGGTTCGGTTGAGTACTGTTTCTTTCTATTGGTAGAATATAGCAGTGTTTAAAATAAAGAGTGTTTTTTTTTTTTTTTAAAGGACAGCTAGGTGGTGCAGTGGATAGAGCACCAGCCCTGAAGTCAGAGAGACCTGAGTTCAAATTTGCTCTCAGATACTTAACATGTCCTAGCTGTGTGACCCTGGGCAAGTCACTTAACTCCAATTGCCTCAGCAGTAAAAACAAACAAACAAATAGATAAAGATAAAAAAAGAAATAAAATAAAATAAAGGGGGCTTGACTCAGATTCTCAGGTGTGTTGTCAATTGTTGAAGTTGCCCAATAACCGAGTCTTTAGATCAGGAAGTTTGTAAGGTAATTATAAAAATAAAAAAACACTGCTAGAAGAATATCTCAAGGGAGCTGATATTTGTCAATATATCAAGAGTGTGATTCTGTCACTATGGGAGTTCTCCCTACCACTGCAAATGAAAATTGTCTACAAGTTATCTAGTAAGTCATAGGTAGAAGCTGTCATTTCAGTCAGAGAGATAATAAGCATCAGAAAATTATAGCAGAAATTTAGTTTTAGGTCTTCTAGAGAACGACTTGCATATTGTATCCAAAATCTTACTATGGCCACTTCCTTGATATATGATACTGGGGAAGACATTTAATTTCTCTGACCTGTTTCCCTGAATTCCATAAAATGAAGGCGTTGGGTTAGATGGCCTCTTAAGGTCTCTTTCGGATCTAGAGTCAAGAGTCTAAGTTCCTCTGAATCCTTTTAAAACTTTTCTCATCGGAACATCTATGTGGTACAGTCGATAATTTTTTGGACTCCTTCCTGAATTTAAATCTGACCACAGACACTTATTAGCTGTGTGACCCTCAGCAAGTCACTTAATCCTGTTTGCCTCAGTTTCCTCATCTGTAAATGTATTCAGTATCTTTGTCAAGCTGTTGTTTGCCAGAAATGTACAGCATAATGGTTTTAATTGATCTTCCAAATGTCAGACCTCATCAATGGTTTTCCCAGTGGCAATCTCTGTTGTCTGAATAAGTTCACTTGAAATGCCAAGAGAGCATTAGGATAAATTGATCTCCACAGTCTTCATGGCATGATTTAAGATTGTGAGGGGTCAGCATGTATGTGTTTAACTGCCAGGGCAGTCAGTTCAAGGTGAATAGATTAACTGCCCCACAGTCAATCAGATCCTGAAGCCCTACTGGTCCAATTCTTTCTTCCTTCTTCCAAGCAACTCTCTCTTGTTTTCCAAGCAGACTTTCTTCATACATATTTTCCTCCTTCCAAATGTTAAGAAACTAGAATATTTCTCCGTCCCTTGCTCTCATTGAAGTCATCCTTCACTATTTGTCACCATTTGTCACCACAAATGCTACTTGGATGTTCTTTATCTTTTCAGAGTGCACATTTGCTACTAGTTTCTTGGTAGCATCCTAGTGCGTTATTTGTCTCGGAGGAATATCATTTTCGGTTTATTTTCTCTGATATTCATTTAATGACTTGTCACTTCAGCTCAAGCTATAATTTCCTGTCAATTATGTTGTAAATTTCTCATGAGTCAGTCAGCATGTCTCTTGGCATTGCTCTTGCCTTGCCTTTTTGTATAGTCAATTTTCTTCCTTCAGTGGCCTTTGGTATTCTGAAAGTAGTTTTATTATTATTATCATTTATTTGCCATTGCCTTCCTTTTAAACAATTATCTTCCTAGTTTAACTCCAGGCAGCTCTAAAGAGAGATATAAACTTGCATAGTAAGTAGTGCACCACCTGCCCGCCCACATGGTCTGGCTCCTCCCAGACAAATGCACACAACCACCTGAAGGGATTGTCTATGATCACAGCTAGAGGCCTGATGGTGTGTTAGTTGTGCACCCTTAGTGAGAGAGCAGAAGAGTATGCTCATCCTCTGATGGGAAATAGTTCTGATGTAAAATACAATAGTAAAGAGTTTTCAAATAGTCATCCAACCCATGACAGTCTTATACTACTGAGAGCCAGCCTCTGATAACTTTCTTCCTTGCCTTGTTGCCAACTTAATAATTTTTTTTTTATTTCTGTATCACTGAGAGAAAAGAATTGGCATGTAATGAGGAAGAAAAAGAAAACATGGGCAAAAGTGGCCATGTTATTTTTGAGTTTGAAATAATAGCTAGAGGAGGAAATGATGAACATCCTCAGTGATGGAGTTTAGATTTCATGAAAATATTCCAAAACGCAGCAGAAAGGTATATTTGATTCAATGACCATTCTCGGATATCACAGAATTGGGCTGAAAAAGGATTTGTGGTGGTCAAAAGTAAAATCCTCTTAAGTCAATCTCATGGGATCTAGATGAGGAAGATTAGAAGAGCCTGTGGTGGAACCACTGGAACTACAGCAAATGTTCTGAGCTTAGACTTTTCAAAGTATGTATAAAAGATGGAAAGAATACACAGCTAAGCCTAGTGCAGAGATAATATTTTATATTCCACTTTCCATTTTAGTCACTTTAATATGAATTCCTCTGCTGTATTTAAGTTCAATGAATAACAAAGTAGTGCCTATCAATCAAAAAGTCCCAGATTTGGAAGATTTTGGAGGTCAACAATTCCAGCTTATATCCGAACAGGAATCACTTCTGAATCATCCTTTAAGAGCAGTCATCCAGCTTCTGTCTGAAGATTTGCACTACCTTCCCAGATAAATTCATTCTACTTTTGGACAGTTCTAATTCTATAGATAGAGGTTGAGTCAATCAATCACTTCATTCTGCTTAAAATAACTAACAAATATTCTAGTCTTGATATTTTCATCAGGTGAAAACACTTCTGTTGAATCAATCTCCAACCTATCTCACTTAAAGTAACTATCATAACCAGGTGAGAACACTCCGATTGAAGCAATCCATCAAATAAATTAGGGCTGGTGTTCTCAAACTACAGCCCTCGGGGGCAAATGGGCTGAGAGGCAGAGACAGAGTGGGAGCTTTTGTTTTTACTATAGTCCGGCCCTCCCACAGTCTGAGCCACAGTGAACTGGCCCCTGTTTAAAAAGTTTGAGGACCACTGAATTAGGACATTAGAAAGGAATAATTAGGCCTTGAAGCTATTAAATGAAATGGAGTGATGTTGCCCAAGAGATTTCTTGATATTTGCTGTGGATAACTGGTCACACCCTACAGGTCTTCTATAAAAGAGTAAGCCAGTTTAAAAAACAAAACAAAAACAAAAAACACAGGTGATTGAGAAGAAAGTAGTTCTAGCTAAATTGAGAGGAATCTCCTGGAGAGGAAGGTAAAACAGCAGTTGTGCTCCCTGGAAGACCTTGCAAACTTCAAAGATTTGGAAGCTTTGAGTTTTTCATTGAAATCCCAAGTGTGAAGGGCAAGCAAGATTCGTCAAGATTTAATAAAGAGTTCTGCATAAAGCTACAAAATGGCCAAAGGGGATTTCATAAGCAATCTTGCTAAAGGAAGAAAGGCTCTTCCAGCAACCAGAAGTGGTGAGTTACCTGTTTGTGACATGTATTCTCTAAGCTTGAGTCAACTTTCCCATAAACATGCATGGATTGGTAGGAAAAGGTGGAATAAACGTTGAGGGTGTTTTGTGTCAACTATATCAGCTTCATAAATATCTTTCAAAAATCTAATAAAGTCTGAATGATTAATACATATACATACCTACTTATAAATATTAAAGGAAGTCCAGCAATGTGTGTTTATGAGCTACAGGGTTAAAAAGTCTCTGATTAGTGATAATGCATCACAGTGAATTACATTTCCAGTCCAGGTCAACATACATAGAATTCTGGGGATACTGAGATTGGACAGAAATGGATCCATGGAGCACTTTAACAAAATATCTAAATAAAGACCTTCCTAAAGAAGTCATTAAGGCATACACAGGAGTCCCTGGTCTGGCACAAAAGGGTCCTGACCTCAGATAGGGAGCAATAAAAGGTGCCAAAATACATATAGTAGCAGTTTTTATATCATACACACACACACACACACATATATATATATATATATATATATATATATATGTGTGTGTGTGTGTAATAGAAAACATTATGCCAAAAGATTTCATGAAAGAAATGGTTTCAGAGTTTCTGGGGTAACTTGGATAAATCGATTTAGAATGTAGCAGAACAATACAAACAAAAACATTAAAAAATGAACTTTGAAAGACTTGGGAAATCTTTCAATGATTAACCATAATTCTAGAAGACCAATGAAGAATACTACTGACTTCCTGACAAAGAGATATGTTTTATATGGTCTGTGTAGGAATTTTTAAAAATTATTTGTTAGAATCATTTCCTTTCTCCTCCCCCCCAAAAAAAGAGAAAATAATTTAATTGAAAATGTATATGTGCATATGTATGTGTAAATATAAATATAAATAAACATATACACATAACCCCTCTCCCAGCTCCTTTTCAAATTTTCTAGATCCCTGAAGGAGGAAGTAGCATCCCACCTTCTGGGGATCTGATTTGACTCTAAAGAGAGTCAGCACAGTAAATAGTGCTTCCTCATTGTTGCAAATGGATTTCCTTTTTAAAGCAGAAATCCTTCTCTTCTTAGCTTCCTATTTTCCCATGCAACTTTGTCCCCTAAGGCCAAATAAAGTCAGTATGACCCTTCTTCAAAGAAAAACATCCTTGCCTTTCTTTGTATTCCTAGTGCTCTAATTTCTTGAAGTCTGACTTTCTAGATTTAAATGTATGATTCTCTCTTTAAAAATCAATAAAAAATGACAACTCTAACAATAGAAATAAATTAATTTAGATAGTAGTATCATTTCCATTATGTTAGCATGACCAACCATGGACACTGGATTCTCTTCTATTATGTATCTTTTTTCATATATGTAAAGAACATATTGTGCTTATTTTTACAGAAATCATGAGTTATTTCATTTAATTTATGCATCTTAATGATTTTTGTGGATTTATTTTGTATCTTGATACTTTATTGATGCTACTAATCATCTCAATGTGTCCCTTTTCCCATTTTCTAGGAAGCTTTTAATGTGCATCCTCAAAGTGCCAAAACAGGGCTCCATTTTGCTTATTTCTAATTTCATTTTTCTTTCATGTTGTATCTGATAATTTATATATATATATATATGTGTGTATATATATATATATATGTAGATATATATATGTAGATATATAGATCAAATAATATTGGAAAAAAGAATATCTTGCTTTACACCTGTTTATACTAGGAAATTTCTAGTTTTTCTCTATTACAAATAATGTTAGGCCACAGCTATAAATATGCTGTTTTAATCACATTAAATAAAAGCACTTCCATACCTATGAATTTCAGGATTTTTAATATAAATGAGTGCTGCATTTAAAAAAATATTTTAATTACATATGTTTAATCATTTATTTTTATTATTGGTTTATATGATTATATTAATTGATTTTCTAATTTCAAACTATCCTTGCACACCTTGGATATTGTGCATATTTTTCTCTATAACCTGCTGTAATATCTTTGTGAAGAGTTTATCTAAAAGTTTGCATTAATATGCTTTAGTGAGAGATATTTATCATTCTTATTCTCTGCTTTGTTTCTTACTTGCTTGGAGATCATGCCTGTATTTGACTCATAAAATTAACTTGATAGAGTATCTTCTGACTTTTTGGTGAATTTTTGCAACATAGATATTTTCTGTATTTGAAAGAATTAATTTGAATTCCTTTGAACTTGTATTTGTTCCATATCATTTCTGACTTCCTTAATATCTCTATTTCTTTTTCATCAAGTTTGGATTTAATATTTTTGCCAATTTAACTAGGCTTCTAACCAAACCTGGAATATTTTGCATGCTTTTGCATTTGGAGAAAGATGTGACTCCTAAATCATGGAGAAAATATTGATGGGAAGTTACTGCAGACTCATATGAGATAGAGAGTTTATGTAGGTGGTTTTAAGAAAAGGCAACATATTTCTCCAAACATTTTTGGGAGAGAGACTCCTAAAAATACTTTGGAAGGCAAAGCCCTGTAGGGAAAGTTAGCTTCTTTTATTTATTTCCAACTTTGTTTCCCAGGACATTTTACCCTTTGGGTGAGTTTTAGTCTTCTCTCTTCGTGTGAACTGAGATCTCATCTCACTTTAAGCAACAATATAATTGACTCATGCATTTTCTGGCACATTCTAATCTGTATAACTTCTTCATTCTGTTTGCTCTTTGCTTGAATAAATGGATTTACTTGTTATGCATTATTTATGATGGTCTTTTGTATAACTGGCATTTGGTATAAAGGGAAGAAGTTGGCTGGTATATTCTTGGGAGTTATCTTCCTTAAGAGCTACCAGGGAATTGACTTTTGTTTTGAACCCCTAAAATCTTATCATCCTAGACCAGAAATATTGGAGAGGTATAGAGATATAAATCTAAACTGCAAACCCTTTTAGAGATAGGCAAGGAAAAGAATAAACCCATAGTCATGGCTCTTTGTTCCATCCAATGCTAAAACTTTTCCCTTGAAGAAGGATGGTTCAGATTCTAGAAATAGTCCATCCTTCCTCCCAGAGCCATGTTTCTGTAGTTAGAATGTCTGTATTAACATATCTTATATGTGTGAAACAAGATATCTTAAATACATGTCCCTCTCCTTTCTTTGAATTAATTTGTTGAAATGTGATATGATGGGACTTTCAAAGGTAGAACCAAGATGGTGGAATGAAGCCAGAAATTTGATTGAGCTTACCCAGTTTCCTTTGAAAACCACATGAAACCAAGCCTCTGAGCAGTATGATAGAAGCAAACCACTCTGTAGCTCAAGATAGACTGGAAGAACTTCAAGAAGGGTCAGTCTCATTGTAGTAAAAAGGGTGTTTCTGTCATTTTTGACTCTGGGAAAGCCAATGAGAGGGTCTTAACCACAGCAAATCACAAATCAGTCCTGGCTCAGTAGAGGAACAAATCAAAGGACAGCTTTCAGTCCCAGCTCAGAAGACAAACTCTGGGAAACCAGGCTGTTTCCTGAAAAGAGCAGGTAAAGCTACTCCCTGAAAGCAAAAGGGGCCTCTGTACCCAAAGCCAAGGCTCAGAGCTGCACAAGAATCTTGTGACAGTGCCCTCTTTATCCCGGAGCAGAGCTCTACCTTAAAAGTTAAAAAAAGAGGAAATAACAAAAGAAAAAGAAAGAAAATGAACAAGAAAAAGAAAAGAACTCTGACTATAGAAAGCTCCTATGGTGACAGAGCAGACCAAAACACCAACTCAGATGAGGACAAAATGTGCACAGAAGAAATCTCAAAGAATCATATGAATTGGTCTCAAGCCTTACACCAAAATAAGATTAAAATTTGGATATAAAAGATGATACCATAAACAAGTTAGGAGAGCAAGAGATAATTTCCCTATCTGGTCTTTAGAGAAGGGAATAATGTATGATTAAAGAGCTAGAGAACATCATAAAAGGCAAAATGGACAACTTTGATTACTTTAAGAAGGTTTGGCACAAACAAAACAGACAGAAACGAGATTAAAAAATAAGTACAAAGCTAGGAAAAATCTTTACAGCTAGTATTTCTGAAAAGGTCACATTTCTGAAATTGATAAAGAACCCTTTTAAATTTACAAGAATCTAAGTCATTCCCCAAATGATAAATGGTCAAAGGATATGAACAGACAATTTTTAGACGATAAAATTAAATCTATCTTTAATTATATGGGAAAATGTTCTAAATCACTATTGATTAGAAAAATTCAAATTAAAACAATTCTGAGGTACCACTTCACACCTCTCAGAATGGCTAAAATGACAGGAAAAGGCAATGGTAAATATTGGAGGGGATGTGGGAAAACTGATATGAAATAATCCAACCTTTCAGGAGAGCAATTTGGAACTATGCCCATAGGCTATAAAACTGTGCATATTATTTGACTTAATAGTGTGAATTACTGTTGTATCCCAAGGAATTCATAAAGGATGGAAAAGGACCCATAGGTGCAAAAATGTTTGTAGCACATCTTTTTGTGGTAGCAAAAAAAAAAATTGAAAAATGAAATGATCATCGAAAAGGAATGACTAAACAAGTTATGGTATATTTTAATGTATGGAATATTATTGTTCTATAAAAATGATGAACAAGCTGATTTTAGAAAGGCCTGGAAAAATTTATGTGAACTGATGGTGAGCCAGGAAAACATTGTACACAACCACAGCAAGAACGTGCAATGATCAACTATGGAAGACTTGATTCTTCTCAGAGCTTCAGTGATCCAAGGCAATCCAGATAGATTGTGGACAGAAAATGCCATCTGCATCCAGAAAAAGAACTAAGGAAACTGATTGGAAATCAACACATGCTCTGTTCACTTCTGTGTTCTATTTTTTTAAAATCTGTTCCATGAATTTTTGCTTTCACTCTGATTTTTTTCTCTCCCAACATGATTCATATGTGTTAAAATAAAGAGAAAACTACTAGAGAAAATAAAACAAAGCAAAAAGAAATGCAATATGATGTATTGTAGTCTCTGATAATTCTCACCATTTCTCCTCTGATGTGAATTCACCTTGTTCATTTTTAAAATTTTGGTAGTTTATTTTTTCAGTATTTTCTTATCAGATTAATAGATTATACATCTTACTAAACTTGTCAAAACACTCTAAATTTAATTAGTTCTGTAGTCTTTATTTTCTCTATTTTTTCTTTATATTTTCAAGGTTGTTAATATATTTTTAAATTCTCTATTCTTAAATTTCATGGTTATTTTATTGGTATTCAATCTAAGTTTTCAAAGAAGTAAAGTTTCCTCCAAGAACTGTTTTATTTATAGCCCATAAGTTTTGTTATGTACCATCCTGGTTTTCATTATCTTCAACTTAATTACATATAATTTCTGTGATTAAATTATTTGACTTATTGTTCAGAAGAAGCTTAATTAACCTCCATTTCAGTCTTTTTCTCCCATATTTCATTTATTAATTACTATTTTAGGGCTAAAATATTTTATTTCTTATTTTCAAATATTTTATATCATCTTTATACTCTAGGACAAGATCAGTTTGTATAAAGGTACTGTGAAATACCAAGACATATTGCTATTTTTTAATATTCAATTTGACAATCTCTGCAAGTAATTTAAATCTATTTTTTCTCCAACAATCTCTTTAATTTTGTTTTTCCTCTTACTTATCTTTATTTTAGGTTTATCTGGCTTTTAGAAATGAGATTTACTAGATTTTATTGTATTATTCCTGTTTAAAATTTGCTTGAGGTATTTAATTTTTTTTTATGTAAGATTATAGGAAGATGACATTTTCTGTTTTTCAGAATAATGGCTTTTGTTGTATGTGTTGTATGACTCTGTACCCTTTTTTGTTAATTTGTGGCAATAAGGGAAAGTAGAGCCCTAGATTACATTTTACTCTGGAATCTTCCCAGGATTCTATATATCATGGGTTCTTAATAAGTACATGCTGGCTTTCAGTAACTACTTGCTTCATCTACTCACTAATGTTTTCTAGAATTTTTTTTTATTTTTGTTTTTGTTTTTGTTTATTTTTGTTTTTATTTTTGTTTTTGTTTTTGTTTTTGTTGTCTAGAATTTTGCCAGGATTTGTTATCAAATTGATAAAAAAATAATTTGAAGAATTAATCTACTTTTATTTTTTTAGAAAATTGGCAAAACAATTTTGCCTATTTATAATAGAGTAAGAATTTTCAAACACTGATGTCTGTCATTTATATGGAAGCATATGTTGCTCCTGAGGTCAAAACTTATTGGAGACAGGTGAATTAAATTTAGTGTGCATAAAGGGGAAGAAGGTGGAGTAGGTTGGTGAATGTCAAGCTCTCCCATTTTCTCCCACAAATAGAACAAATTTGTACATCAGGAGGAACATAAGGTATGAAAAGCCAAGAAGATTTGGGGCAGAACAGGGGGCCTTCTGGTATAAAGGAAGATCTGCAAAAAGTTGGGTCTGGGGATTAATCCCTGTGAGTGCAAATACCTCTAGGCTAGGTCTGCAGAAACTCCAAGAGAGCAGCCTTGGGGCTAGCTGGATGTGTCTGAGCCTCAGCAGGAACCACAGAGAATTTCACTTGTCAGTTTGTTTGAATCAGGTTCTGAGTTCAGGAAGACTAAGGGAACCTCACCTGAATAGGACTGCCAGGACCAGCTGTGCTGCTGAGCCATGATCTGGGTGAGAAAGAGCCAGTACATTTGGAGTGCAGGGCAGTTAGGCAGGGATGCTTTGGCCGTGGGAACTTGCAGGAGGTGGGATAGGGGGCTTTTGGTTTGGGATTCCTGGTCACACAAGAGAGCTGAAGTGAAGCCAGAGGCACCATCCTCATTTATGCCATGATTTGAAGTACTTAAGTTACCTCTTATTTAAAAAAATGAACTGGCAAAGAACTGCCATAGAAATATACTCTGGGAATAGGAAAGTTCAGGGTTCATCTTCAGAGGAGGATGCTGAAGTAAATACAGCTTCTATCCCCAAAATTAATGGCAAACAGCTCTCTGACCAGAGAGAATATATAAAGTAACTCAAAAAATAATTTAGGAATTAAATTAGAGAAATGGAGGAAAAAGCCAAAAAAAAATCAATATTATGAAAAAATAAGTTAACCAAATAGAAAAAAAATTATAGTATCTAGAAGAAGAAAATAATTCTTGGAAAATTAGAATTGGGCAAGAGGAAGTCAGTGAAATTATAAGAGACAAAGAAATAACAAAAAATAAAGAATGGAAAAAAGCAAGATGTGAAATATAAGAAAAATGACAGATCTAGAGAACAGATAAAGAAGAGAAAATATAAGAGTAATTGAACTGCCTGAAAGTTGTAACCAAAAAGAAAACTGACAAAATAATTCAAGAAACAATCCAAGAAAATTATCTTGGAGTGATAGAACATAAAGGGAAAGTAAAAATAGAAAAAAAATCTACTGATCATCATCTCAGTGAAATGTGGAAAGCACATAGAAATATTATTGCCAAATTTTGAAACCCCCAAATCAAAGACAAAATTTTGCAAGAATCAAGAAAGGCACAATTCAAATAAGCTGAAACTACAATTGGAATTGTACAGGATTTAGCAGCATCCAAAATAAGACTGCAGATTCTGCAATCATACCTACCAACAATCAAAAGAACTAGGCTTGTGACCAAAAATATTATATCCAGAAACATTGTGTATAATGTTGAATGGAAAAAAGTGGACATTCAATGAACTGGTGCCTTTTCAGAACTTTTCGATCAACCAAACTTGAACTTAATAGAAAATTTTAACAAAAGGGTCAATATCAAAGATCAATTTCGAGAAATTTAACATGGACCAATAGTTCATGTTTTATAAATATATATATATATATATATGTGTGTATATATACACATATATGTATATACACATATATATGAATATATATACACATATATGGAAAATGTATACTATGTGTTTAAGACTGACAAAATAGGATAGTTAAAAAGAAGTATTGGGGCAATTAAGGTAAAAATAGTAATTGTTACACAAATATAGTGCAGAGGAAGAATAGACACACAAGCATTACAGGGGAGAGGAGGGCTCATACTTCTGAAAACCTATTCACATTGGAAATAGGTTAAATAGGCAAAACTAAATATATAGCACTTAGGGAATAGTGTCCTCCAGAATCTATAAAGTTGTAAAGGGAGAAGGATAGGGGAAGATGGGGACGCAAAGAATGAAGGAAGAAGACATGGGAGAGATCCATAGCTGGGGGAGATTAAGTAATAGCAAGGCAAGTTAAGAAGCAGAATTAAAGCAAAGAGGCATCAGGGATAGGAAAGATTTGTGTGTATATTTATGGGGATGGGGGCAATGTGTGTGTGTATTTATGTGTATGTATATATCTCCATATAAATATATCTTTTTAAACTATAGTTTGCTTGGGAGTGGAGAGGATAAAAGAGGAAAAAGAATAAAGCAAAAAATGTACACAGCAGAGAAAAAAGAGCAATTTTCAATGAAGTAAAGAAAAGGTTGGACATTATGAATATAATTCTTATGAATATATGTATATGTATATATATATATATATACATATATTCTTGAATTGATAATTTGTTGTCACATATTTTGAATCCTCACTATTGGGCACATGATAATGTTCTCTTTTTTGTTTGTTTTGTTTTGGCAATCCTTTCCTGTTTTTTTTTTCTTCTGTTTTTTTTTTTTAATTATATATATATATATATATATATATATATATATATATATATATATATATATATATATATAATTTAGTGAGAGCAATAAGGGTTTCCACTTTAACCATTTACTTATTTGTACTGGGTTTAACTTCTCTGTATTTTTTCCTATTCTAATTCTGAATATCATTCTAATTGATTAAGAAAAGAAGAATAAAATAGAAATTAAATAATATTGATTTCTCCTCATTCTTCATTAACATCATTTTATCCATGGAAAATAGTTATCCTGTCCCTTAATTTTCCTTCCTATTTTCCCAAGCACTTCAAGGATATGTGATTTCCTTTGGGGGAACATACCAACCATTCATGCAGATTGTAATCTCATGGTAAATTAGTGGATCATCTTCAAGACTCAAAGTGGATAAAATTAATTATTCTTTCCTAAAATGGAATTCACTTCCTTCTAGAGCAGACCCTTCTACTTTTATAATCCTACTAATTACGAAAAAAAATTAGCTAAAATTTCCATGCTAACTTTTACCAATTGTTCCTAGTTCTTCATAAAAAAGACATAAAATTTTCATACAATCTTTGAAGTAAAATAATGGCTGATTGTCCTCTGTATTACATTCTCAGGTTATTGGATCTTTCTTGCACTGAAGCACTGAAGCTGGACTGGCACATAGATGATTATGAAGGCATTAGATCGCTTGTACTGCTGGGATGATGAGCCTCAGACATTTGAAAGGTATGTTGTTTGGACAATTGCACCACTTTAATAAATACTTCTTTCTAAAAGCTACTTAGGACTTCTGGGGGAAAATATTTTCAACTGAAAATCTTGCAGAGAAGCTAATTTGAAGAATCTTGAGGTAATAACAATACAGAATCACTTATGAATTGAAAGAAGAGATGGTTCTTCACTGGGAGTGGGAATTGTGATAAGGGTTCTTGAAAGTTATATAGACTCTATATGCATATATTCCTATACTAATAGTTATATACATCATGAAGTTTACAAAAACATAAAAGAAAAAGAATGACATAAAAATGAAATATTTGAGACTAGAGTCTAAAATAAAGTTTATTGAATAGGGAAGTGAAATGGTCAGAGCTCAACTTCAGGAAAATCATTTTGGCAAGTGTGTGAGAATAGACTGAAGAAGGGAAAATTTTTGATCCAAGAAACCAATCAGAAAGCTATTAGTAATTCAGGTGAGAAGAAAGGAAAGATGGAACTAGGATGATAACTATGTGAGTAGAGAGAAGAGAACAGATTTAGAAATAGAAATGACAAGATTTTGCAGTTGATTGGTTTTCTTGGAGTAAGTGAGAGTAAGGAATTTAAGATGATAGATATTATATACCCTGGATGACTGGAAGAATGATGGTACCCTTAACAAAAATAGGGATGTTCAATAATGTATTGGATAATGGAATAAGATCTGTGTTCTACAATGCAACTCAGCTGATCCTGTTCATTTAATCTTGACTTATTTTGACTCACTGAAATGATGTTAATTTTTTAATTATTATTTTTTCAATTAATAGTAGAAAAAACAGACATCTAAACTGACACAAACTTTTCCTTGCTCCTATGATGTATATTAATGTCTGACTCTTCTAGAAAATACCTGTTTTCCCCTCCCCATACCCTCCATTAGTTTAGTGGAAAAAAGGAATAAGAAAAACAAAACCCAACAACAAATTTTCAATCAAGCAAAAGTCATCCTCATGTTGATCATGTTTTAAAGTACTTGTCCTCTTCAGCATTTCATACCCACCACCACTTTTAGGAGATGTGTTCTATCCAAAATAAAAATGTAAGCATGGACATGGAGTTTAAAGCCTAGAGTGTGCTGCATCCATGATGGAATGAGGGATGTGCTGTGGGTAAGGTTGGGTAGGAATTTTGCCTAACCATGATGAGTGTCTGCGTAATGGTGAGTTTTGACACCTGGAAGTGCCAATGTCTGAACTTAACCATAATTAATCATAGGGGATCAGTGGAGGGAGAGGGTAGAGTAGGAAATGATTGAATAAAAATGAAGGGAAAATATGCATAGATGAGTTGGAGTCAAGTTCATGATTCTGAGGAGGATGGAATAAGACCACGAGACCTATCTAGCCTCAAATTGGTTGATCAAATGATTTCCATAGACATGGAGGGCTAGGGACTGTGTTTGTGGGAGGGGTTGGGTTTATAGATATTTTATGCCTATATATGTCTCCATGTGTATGAATTTGTCATGGCTATAGCATTAGCTTTCACATCCAGATATTCAATTCAAAGAATATTATTAATCCTCTATTATGTGCAAGGTATTGTTTTCAAGAAAATATTGTGTAGTTTTGATGAAAGCCTTCATACTTACTCTAAATACAGCTTTTTGGACATAAATGGTCCCTCATCTGGAAGTCTGAAAGGCCAGGAGATAGGTTACTAAATCCTTGGTTGACTGTTTAATGTGTATTGGCCAAGTTCAAAGGATTTTGTAATTACTTAATCAATCCTCTCAACCAGCTCCTTGAAGTAAGAGATTATTGTTATAGTTCTCGTTCTGCCTTTAGAGAAACTGAGGCATTGGGAATCATGAGGGTTTTGCTTTTAGTACTATGCCGTCTTCTACGAAGGAAATATCATTCCTGATTACTTTTTCCCCTAGAACAAGTTATTTTCTGGGGGACAGTGAGAATGAGAAATGAGAGAAAAAATGAACTGCTAAGGAAGCTAATATAGATTCCATTGGTCTGAGCCTGGAGTCAGAAATAGAGTTTCTTTTAGAAAATCCTTTTATCATCACAGTTATATTTATAACCCTTGCCTAAGACAGGAGAATTTACTGAAATGCTAAATCTTTGAATCATGGTCTACTTTAAGCAAGAGACAGAGTGTACAAGGCAGGGTGGGGATGCAGGGACGAGTCAAGATTTTCTATTATTTGAAAAGAACAAAGAAGGTCTTGACCCAGTTCCTAGAGGCTTCTCTTTGGCAGAACTAGCTTTAAAATGGGGACCGTCAACAGAAAGGAGAGACAAATTATGGACACAGTGGTAAGGTCCCATAAAATCAGCCCCCAAAAAGCATTTATTAAGCTCCTATTTTGTGCCAAGCACAAAGTACAAGCTAAGTGCTGGGGATAAAAAATAAGGTTAAAATAGCATTCCCTTGCTTGCATCATTCCTTACAAAGTTCCTTAGAAGCAACCTATAAGTTTATAACCTATTATAAGCAGCATATAGACAAGGTATATATAACCTTCCAGGGGTAGATACTAGCCACTGGGGAGCCTAGCAAAGATCTCCTGGATGTAAACTTTTTAAGCAACATATATACAGAACATATATAATCTTACACGGGAAGATACTAGTCACTGGGGAGTCCAGCAAAGATCTCCCAAATGTGATGGTGTTTGAACTAAATCTTAAAGAAAGCTAAGGGTTCTAAGAGCAAAACTGAGGCAGGAAAGCTTTCCTGGCAGGGGGTACAAAGTCCTTGGATACTCAATTTTTGTCTATTTCTACATGTTCTAAAATGCATCTAGAAAAATAAACTATTAGAATGGGGAAGAACTGGGCAGCTGGTTGACACAAGTGATGAAGTGCTGGGCCTGAAATCAGGAAGGCTTATCTGAGCTCAAATCAGGCTCCAAACACTTCCTTAACTGTGTGACCTTGGGCAAATCACATCCCTGTTTGCCTCAATTTTCTCATCTTTAAAATGATATGGAGAAGAAAATGGCAAGAAAACCCCAAATGGGGTCATTAAGAGTTGACCACAACTAAAATGACCCAACATAAAAAAATGAAGATGAATTTTTGTGATCATCAGGTATATTATAATGGGTTGAAATAGATGATGTCAAGGGAACCTTTCATCCTATAAATTCTATAATCTAGAACATTTCCCCCAAATCTCCTGAAATTGCACAGATAAGTAAATTTAGCCAAGAAAAGTTCCGGCTTTCCCATAACTAGTTAAGAGCAGGATCATGGTCAGAACCTATTTCTCTTCCTTTCCAAGTCCTATTGTATTTCTGTGCTATGATGCTGCCTCTAACTTTGATGTGAGAATTTAAACCTGCACACGCTTTCCTTAGCTTCCAAACTCATCTTTGGTGTATCAAATTAATCAATTTGACACTCCAATACCTTTATCTGCTTTTATCCAACCTTGGATCTTTTAAGTAAGGTATAAGACAGATAGACGGCAGACTCTTTTCTTTATAAATGGCACTTGAAAAAGACTTATTTTTGATGAGTGCAAAGTCAACATCTAACTTTGAATGACATCATTTCCTGCCTATCTGCTATTGGCTCTGGCTTCTTTGCAGCAGTGCCAAGGAGCAAGATGGATTTCTGGTTCTAACCCATCGCTCCTTTGACTTGGAGAAATAACTGGCAGCCTTGCAACTATCTTTTACCGTGGGACACATAGAGTATTGACTCCTGGGTGCAATCAGATATTTGCACTCATCCATGAGAAACATTTGTTTCTGTGTTTAGAAGCAGTTGTACCATGTAACTCTGTCTTTATCTGGGTGGCTTTATCAAGGTTACGTGGGAGTTGTGGAAAATAAAGATGAGATTCATAACTCCCCCACTCCTTTCAGCCTTTCTTAGCTTTCGATAGGGTTTTTGAACTTCCTATTTATCAAGACCCTCTCCAACTATCTCAGGATCATAAATGTCATAGACATGAAGGAATATTAACGAGACAAATTCTCATTTTGTTCATATAGCTGGGAGGATGTGGGCTGGGGGACGAGGATGGACTAGAGAATTTCCATTCAGTCTTCATATTTTGGAGAAGTAAATAAATGATTAGCCTTAGAATGAGGAAATAATAAACTCTTTGGTGTGACTACTGATGAAGTACTGATATTTTTAAGTCTTAATTTTGTCATCTGTAAAGGGGGGATAATGATCACTGTAGGGCCTATCATGATGGATTGTTATGAGGCATACTAGTTAAAAAAAAAAAGCTACTTATCAAACTTAAAGATGTCATATAAATACCAGTTACTGTTATTTGTCATATGAGCAGATTTTTAACATAAATATTGTTTTTGTTTTAGTAGTGAAATATTCTTCTTTTAAATTGTGGAACTTTGAAGAGAGTTTGAGATTTGGGGAGAGGAAGACCTGGATTCAAATCCTTTCTATGATACTTAGTAGTTGTGTGAACATGAGCATGTCCCATAAGCCTTCTGGAGCCTCCCACTTTACAGATGGAGAAACTGAGACAAAGGGGTTGTGACCCAAAATTATGTGATTAGTGTCTGAGATAGGATTTGAACTCAGTTCTTCCTGACTTTATGTCCAGCAGTCCTTCTACCTAACTCAAATGAGATAAAGTATGGAAAGCCCTTTGTAAAATTTGAGATCTGCATAAACATCAATTTAAAAATCAAAATGATGATTTATTTTCAAAATAGTATTGCTTATTGATTTTTATCATGGAGTTTTTATACTTTTTAAAACCATTAGATCAATATTATGGGTTTCATTTTGATAACTATATCTATCTATCTATCTATGCATACATATATATATATATATATATATATGTGTGTGTGTGTGTGTGTGTGTATGTGTGTGTAAAATATTCTTATTTATAAAGAAACTTGCCATTTTGGTAACTTGGTACCATTAATGAAGAAAAAGAGAGAGAAGATGCTTTGGGAACTAGAACATTGGCAGTAGAGTTGGCAAACTCAAATTTTCCTATGTTCTTTGGCTGACTGGCTTAGCAACTGTGAGTAATCCATTTAACCTCCTTATGCTTTAGCTTTCCAGACTAGAAAAATGGGGACAATAATCCTCCTTGTCTCTGTCCCTTGGGTGTTGTGAAGATACATGAATTTGTGTCAATTGGGCAATTGGACTTCCTCAAGTGAATAAAAAAGGCCTTTAAGAAATCCCACAGTCTCATTATGCAGACTTGTTTTAATTGGGATGAAGAAGTAGTTTGGAAATAACCTCTCCTGAAAGGCCTAAAGTTTTGATTTTACTTGCCCTATATAGTTTAGCATCGGCTAATGTTTTCTAGTAGATATTCCAGGAGAATGTAAGCTTCATGAAGGTAGGACACATTTTGTTTTTATCATTGGGTCTTCCATGTCAAACAAAGAATCTGGTATATAGCAGGTGCTAAATAATTGCCTGTTGAATAAATGAAAATGAATAAATGAATACATGTGAGGCTCCTGGGAAATATTATCATTAGGGCATAACTTGAAGCAATGGGAAATTTTCCAGATATGAATGATTGAGAATTATGAGGAAACTCAGTAGCTAGACAGAAGCATTAAGAGAGAAATAGTCTTGGGTAATGGCAAAACATCCACAAGCTAAAATTGAGAAGGGAAATAGGATTAATCAGTTAGTGAATACAAGTTTAACACATGTAAAGTGCTGGAGATATAAAGACACAAGACAATCCTTGTTTTTGAAATGCTCGTGGTTTACTGAATAAGACTAAATGCAAATAGCAAATAATAGAGGGAGGACACGAAAAAAGGGGAGGTTAGGAAAGGCTTCCTATAGAATCAGTTTAGCCTTTTAGATGAGACTTGTAGGAAGGAAGCCAAAGAAGTGAGGAGGGAGATCATTTCAAAGGCTGGGGGGGATAATCACTGAAAATGAAAATGTTTGAAGTTGAGAGATGAAGTGTTCAAGGAACAGCAATGTACCAGTGTCACTAGATCACAGAGTACATGGTGAGGCAGAGAGGAAGCTCTAATCATTTTTAAGATAATTGGTATCAGAATTCAGGTGGCATAATATGTAAAAATCCAGGTCTAGAGTCAGGAAGACTCATCTTCTTGAGTTTAAATCTAATCTCAGACACTAGCTATATGACTCTTGTCAAGTAACCTACCCACCCTTTTCTGTCTCACTTTTTTTTAATGACAAAATGAGAGGGAGAAGGAAATGGCAAACTTCTCTAGTATCTTTGCAAAAACAAACAACCAAATGAGTAAAAACAGAAAACAAACAAATCAAATGGGGCACAGAGTTAGAAGTGAATGAAATAAGGAACAATAAAAATCAATTTTCAAGAATAGCTATTTAGTTATTGAACACTTTGGCATCTTAAGTCTATCTTGGGATTGTATACTTTCATGGTCAGTTGTTTAGTTTTGAAGAGATCCAGCCCCTAGATAAAGGACCAGACTTGGAGTTGGGAAGACCTGCTTTTGAATCCTGTCTCAGACTTTAATTGTCTGAGTGACCATGCGTAAATCACCCAAATTTTCTTGGCAAATTTCATCCACTGTAAAATGGGTATAATAAAAGCACCTACCTCTTGGGGTC
This sequence comes from Sminthopsis crassicaudata, assembly GCF_048593235.1. Lineage (NCBI taxonomy): Eukaryota > Metazoa > Chordata > Mammalia > Dasyuromorphia > Dasyuridae > Sminthopsis > Sminthopsis crassicaudata. Next base: position 14,190,135 of record NC_133622.1, read on the forward strand.
ATAGAAAAATCAAATGAGACAACATGTAAAGCACTTAAACTGAAAAGGACAATATCAATGCCAAATATCATGATTATTGCTATTGTTGTTTTACCTTTGCATCAAAAAAGAGAGCTAAATCTTGACAATATGAAGATATTGCTGAGGTCCCAGAGGTCTTGACAGGATGGAATGGGTCACTTCATTCAGTAGGAAATAGTAGCCTGGATTTCATCACCTCCTCTTCCTTGTCACTTGTTTCTTTCTTTTTTTAATGGCTTTTTATATATAAACATAAACATATGCATGGGTAATTTTTCAACATTGACCCTTGCAAAAACTTGTTTCAAGATTGTCACTTGTTTCTTAAACTAAACAAAGAGTGTCCTGGAGAAGGAGGTGCTTGATATCATTAGAAGAAATATATTTTATCTTGCATTGAAATTGTCTTCCTGAGGTAACCAGGATTTTCAAGAGATGCTACAGATCCTGTGGGATGATATTACTTCCATCCACACAACAGAGTTAACATGGGCATCCCTTAAAAATTGAGAACTTGACATTGATATATCCTATACCACTGGCAGATCTGGACTATCTTTTGTCTCGAGGAGCAGATGAATGGCTCCATGGGTTATTACTGGACAAAACTGTTCACGATAGATAAAATTTATCCTGAAAAGTTGCTGCATTTAGCTTGCTGCTACAAAATATTGTCTGAATTTTCATCTCTTTCTCTCTCCCTCTTTCTACTGCTGGCAAATATATACTTGTGTTAAGCAAACAAATGGGTCTGAGGTACTCAGTTACTTATAATTATAGTTCCTAGATAAGTTTTGTACCAAACAAAAAAAAAAAATACCACCTTCTTTAAGAAAAAAAATGTTCTCTAAAATGTATGGGATTACCTGTCATCAGGGGGAGGGAGTGGAGGGAGGGAGGGGATAATTTGGAAAAATGAATAAAAAAAAAAAAGAAAAAAAAAAGAAAAAAATGTTCATAAACAAGCTGTTTTCTATGATTGCCCTCAAATCAGAAAGGAACTTGTGATTGCAATAGACAAAGCTGAGGAGGGGGAGTGTATTCTAATCATTGGGGACAATATGTGCAAAGCCACAGGAAGGGGAGAGAACCCCATGCTAGGAATATCAAGCAATTCACTTTCGTTGATCAAGAGTATTATGAAATGCGTTCAAAAAGAGAGAAGGGTGGCAAAAAAACAGAGGAGTCTGCCATTTTATCCTATAAGTAATTAGGACACACTGGATCTTCTTGAGAATGGGACTTGTATTGTCAGATTTCTTCTTTAAAAATATCAGTTCAGCACTTACAAAGTAGCATGGCATAGTGGAAAGCAGATCTAGATTCAAGTCCTTCCCTGGACATCTAGTTACTGTGTGACTGTGGGTAAGTCCTTTAACTTTTCCATTTCAGAGAACTAAGATTATAAACTGTAGAGTAATGGCCTATTAACTTATCTAGAAGGAGTTTCTTCAGTGGAAATTCCCTTTGCTATTGAAAGCAAACGTACAGACCATTTCAACAATTATGCAGAATACTACATAAAGAAAGAAAGAGAATGGAGTTGGGAAGACCAATTAGGAGGCTTTTATGCAATAAACAAGCAAGAACTGATAAGGGTCCCTAGTATTTATTGCTGGACATATGAGTAGAGAAAAGGGGACCAGTGTGAGAAGAGTGGGATTGAAATCATCACATAGCTTAATGCCTAGAATTTGGTTATTATTCACATATATGCATATGATATATGTGTTTATATAAACATACACACACATATATATATATATACATTTATGTATATTATATATATATATATTATATACATACATATATATATATTATATATATACATATATATATTATATATATACATATATATATATATATATATATATATATATATATATTTGGATATGATCCATAGGGAAAAGGGGAGATTTGAAGATCACTCGGATTATTAGCATGTAAATTAGATGGTATAGAAATATTGGACTAAGGAAGAGTAGTATTAGGAAAAAAATATATTCTCTTTTGTTCATGTTGGGTGTTTGAGATGCTTATGGATCATAGATCTCTTCTGGCAATGTGTATGTTTCATTCTTTGATTTACTGAACCAATGACAGTATTTTCTGACCCAGTTGAGCTTGAATGCCAGATGGATAGGAAGATAAGGAAGCATTTGAGTTCACAGAAACTAAGGAATAAATATCAAAATAAGATCATGGTGAATACTGCCAAGAGGTCAGTCAAGATGAGGATTGAGAAGAGGTTATTCAATTTGGAAGCTAAAATATCAATGGAGAGACCAGTTTCAGTTGAATGATGAAGTAAAAAGTCTATTACAAGTGGTTAATGAGTGAGCAGAGAAGAAGTAGAGATATCACTTATGTAAAACTTTTTTCTATGATTTCTGAATGTGAAAGTCCCATAGCTTGAAGCAATAGTAGAATCAAATGAATGTTCTTTTAAATATAGGGCAGAGTTAGGTATAGTTGGTAGGAAATAAACCAGTAGACAGAGAGAGGGGGCTAAAAACTATAGCAGACAAAAAGAGAATGGTCAGATAAAGTAGTCAATTCTTCTATGGATCACTATCAAAACAAGCTCAACTCAGAAACAGCCACACCAGAGCTGGGAAAGGAGTGTAAAATGTTTGCACTATTGTCTTTCTACCCAGGTACTTATACCTTCAGAATCCAATTCTTACCGTGCAACAAGAAATTTGGTTTTACACACATATATTGTATGGGATTTTCCTGTCATCTAGGGGAGGGAGTAGAGGAAAGGAGGGGAAATTTTGGAAAAGTGAATACAAGGGATAATGTTGTAAAAAAAAATTACCTATGCATATGTACTGTCAAAAAATTATAATTATAAAAATTAATAAATTAAAAAAAAATCTGCCTCAACTAAGAAGGTACAATTGTTTTCTCTGAAGAACTCTGGAATTGATTGCAAAAACATGGGAGATATTGGCAAAGTACCACCCAGCATTGTGTGCTCCCTTTTTCTGCCTCTCTCTCCTTCTTACTTTGTTTTTATCTTCCTCCTTCCTTCCCTCCCTCTCTCTCCTCTTTCTTTCTTTCTTTCTTTCTTTCTTTCTTTCTTTCTTTCTTTCTTTCTTTCTTTCTTTCTTTCTTTCTTCTTTCTTTCTTCTTTCTTTCTTTCTTTCTTTCTTTCTTTTCTTTCTTTCTTTCTCTCTTCTCTCTTCTCTCTTTCTCTCTTCTCTCTCTTTCTCTCTTTCCCTCCTCTATCTTCCTCTTTCTCTCTCTTTCTCTCTCTTTCTCTCTCTCTTTCTCTCTACTCTTTCTCTCTCTTTCTCTCTCTCTCTCTCTCTCTCTCTCTCTTCTCTCTCTCTCTCTCTTCTCCTCTCTCTCTCTTCTTCTCTCTCTCTCTCTTTCTCTCTTTCTCTCTCTTCTCTCTTTCTCTCCTCTCTTTCTCTCTCTCTTTCTCTCTCTTCCTCTTTCTCTCTCTCTTTCTCTCTCTCTCTCTCTCTTTCTCTCTCTCTTTCTCTCTTTCTCTCTCTCTTTCTCTCTTTCTCTCTCTCTCTCTTTCTCTTCTCTCTCTCTCTCTCCTCTCTCTTCTCTCTCTCTCTCTCTCTCTCTCTCTCTCTCCTCTCTCTCTTTCTCTTTTCTTAATAAAGAAGGAGCTGTGTTCTAGGACTGAGTATTGCAGTAATCAAAACAAATATGATGCATTGATTTAGAGACATCTCTACTCCAAACACAGACTATTTGTGCCCACTCTGTGGTAGTCTTCCAATCTCATATTAGTCTGATAACCAAAGTCAGACACATTGTATTTGATGTCATTTTATTCCTCCTTAAGAACAAAAGACACAATCATCTTTCATGAGTACTAATGCTCCAGCCTGGACACCAATGCCTTCTGTGACATCATCAGATCAAGACAGTGAAAATGGGGAAAAAACAAAACAAAACATTTCTGTCTCATTCCAGCTGTTTTAATCAGTGATGTAACTGGATATATTCTATCCCTAAATCTTAACTTTTTTTAGTTAGCCACATTTTTGGAAAGTACTGGTTTAAAAGGCTTGACTGCACTTTATCTTGCACATCTTCCTCCAGAGTGTCACAGAGCTCTCAATACTAACTGTGAAAACGGCATGACCCATTCCTGATTGTTAATTGAAACACTGAGACGACTGGATGAGCCAGATAAGAGAATTTTTATAGTTCTCTTTATTTCTCACTCCATGATATACATAGAAAACAAGAACTTTAATGAACTTTGGCAGTAGCTTTTGAATCTTTGAATGACAGCATAACTGAGCCTTGCATCTCTACTAGGAAGCATGCTGTCATGCTTTGGAATTGCTATTATTTTCTCTCTGGGAGAACTGACCAAATATGGAAGGCAAAATTTCCTTGGGGTTTGTTGGATCTCCAAAGAGCTGAAGAAGAATACACTTAGCAAAAAAGGTAAAGCCAAATCCTAAGTGGACTTTGGGGTTCTCCAATTGAAATACTGCCCAAAATAGCTGGGAGAAGATGAAGAAGGTGAATTATATCAAGCAGGCTGACGGGCTGACAAAAGATTCCTAACAGCACTAAAACGGATGATTCTGTAGATTTTCTAACAGATGGACATTCATCTTATATTTTCCTGAGGCTATTGGCAAGTGACTCTAGCTGAACAGTCCGAAACTAAGGTGAAAAATTGTTCCTGTAGAGTTAGACTCCCTCTTCGGCTTGCTTTATTCCTGCTAAACAATCGTAGGCTGAGAATGAAGAGAGTCTCACACAGAAGTGTTTCCATGATGGAATCCATTTATAATCTAGCCCTAATCAGCATTTTGACATTCTCACTTTGGATCTTTTAATATTAGGGTCATCACCATTGTGGGAACATGAAGTCTTCTGCCTTCAGTTCTTGAGACGATGTCCCTCTGTCTCTATATCTGTATCTCTTTCTGCCTCATACAGACATTTATACATTTTCTCTGACTTTACCCTAAAGTCCTAGCTTTTAAATCCCAACTAAAGTCCCATCTTTTACAGAAAGCTTTCCCCCCCTTCTCAATTCTAGCGCCTTCCCTCTATTCCTAATTTCTTTGTATATGCTATAGTACTTATTCACTCTCTCTCTCTCTCTCTCTCTCTGTATATATATATATATATATATATATATATATACACACACACACACACACACACACACATGTGTGTGTATGCATGTACGTGTTTTGCATGCTATTCCTTCCATTAGATTGTAAGCTCCTTGAGAGCAGAGACTGTATTTTGACTTTTTTGTAAGTAGTAGATCTTTAGTAATCATTTATTATTCTCTCCCTCCCTTCCTGACTCTGTCTCTGTTTCTCTGTCTTTCTGTTTCTTTCTCCATTTTCCTCTCCATCTTTCTTTCTCTCTCTCTCTCTCTCTCTCTCTCTCTCTCTCTCTCTCTCTCTCTCTCTCTCTCTCTCTCTCTCTCTCTCTCTCTCTTTCTCTCTCTCCATCTTTATCTTTCTTTGGGCATTTCTGCTCTCTCTTTGTTTGTCTCTCCCTCCTTCTTTGTGTCTTATCTCCTTCCCCCTCTTTTTTTCCTTCTCTCTTCCTTTTCTCTGCATCTCTTTCTCCTTCTCTCTCCTCCTCATATTTGAGGGAAGACTCAGAACATCCCAGAATCTGAACTGATGATTCCCTATATTCCTGTCAATGAATCCCTTTACAAGGGGTCATTTTACTAAAGGCTCGTCCATCTTCTTCTTAAAGCCCTAAAGAACCCAATCTCCCCCAAAGTAAGCCCATCTGTCTATGACTATCTCCTTTGCTTACAGAGATTTCTTTACTTCAAAACTGCCTTTATGATCATTCTTTTAAGGTAGGCTTCTAGGTGCCAGGTAAAATAATCCTAATTCCTTGTTCATCTAATAGTTAAAGTCTCCCAACATTTGGACAGCTACCCTCCATTCCTTGCCCCCTCTTCTCTCCTCTTCAGGTCAAACAGCTCTTGTCATTTCAACTGATCCTCAGAGGGTTTGGCCTCCAGTCTCCTCAGGTGGTCTCCCCTAGCTAGTGGGATGCAGTTTTTTGGTGTCCTGCCTAAAACTAGATGTTATACTAAGAAGAGATACTTTGGTCTTCTTCAGTTTCTTTATCTTCCTTTCTCCTTGATCCCTTAATATTCCCCATAACTCTAGCAAGAGATATCCCCATCTCCAGAGACAGCCTCTAGCTTTCTTACTAGAAGAAGATGTCATAAATATGAATCACTCATTCTTGTGGCTCTAATTACTCATGATCGAAGCCAGGATACTCTTTTATAAGAGAAACTCTAATGTAGACTAATGTTATCAGACTCAAAGATAATGGGTGGGGAGACTCAACAGGTTATCAGGATCCCTATGGGTGACATATTGCCTGAGAAAACCATGTGTTAACATTATCTATATTTTGTTCTATTTTTATTTTCTTAAGTCTTTTCTACCTTCTAATTTCTAATTTCTTTTTAATAGTATTTTGTTTTCCCTACCAAGATAATTTTCAACATTCTCCTTTGCAAAATCCTGTGTTCCAAATTTTTCTCCTATCCCCCCAGCCAGTCAGCAAGCGATCCAGTATAGGTTAAACATGTGCAATTCTTCTAAACATATTTCTAAATTTATCATACTGCACAAGAAGAATCAGATCGGAAAGAAAAAAACAAAACATGAGAGCAAAACAAAAAGCAAACAAACAACAATGCAAAGGTGAAAATACTCTGCTTTGATCCACATTCAGTCTTTATATAATTGGGAGAAGTCTCCCAGTTACATTTTAATCTGGTTCTGGTCACGTTTGTTGACTGGATCTCTGATCTGGAGTATACCAGTATATAATACAAAGAAGATGAGATTTAGATTGAGGAAATTGGCTTCAAGGTTTACAACTCTGACACTCATTAGGTATAAAATAGAGGGAGTCATAGTTCTGTTTACTTGCCTCAGATAGTCCATGTGAGGAGATTTGTGTACCTTGATTTTTTCAGAAATTCTAGGGGTTTTTTTGTTTATTTATTTTTTGTTTGTTTTTGTTTTTTGTTTTCTTTTGTTTTTGTTTTTACCATTGCAATGGACTGATCTGCCATTTTTGTTCCTAAGTTTTCTCAGGTAAGGGGAAAATTTCAGATTTTTCCACTTTATTCAGCTGTTAACCAGAATATATCACAGGCTGCCAAATTGCCAGTGGTCCTACTCACAAATGGTTGCTCCTTTATTTAGAGAATGAGAAGGTACATATAGGCTAATAGAGCCCCCCAGTCTTATTTAAACTTCCAGGTTATTCTGATGAGAAGGAAACCTTTTCCTGAGCCAGGACTGAAGCTTCTGGCTCTGGTGTGGGCTTGTAAAATTGGCCCATTAAGGGAAGGAGGAGAAGGTAGCTTGATAATGCTGGACCCTGCCCTTTGGATCCCATGATCCCGGAGACAATCGTACTACAAGCACAGTCCAGATTCTGTACTAGGTAAATGCAGTATGACAGGCAGCAAGGTCTGTGGAGCTGATAAACAGCCATGTGACCTAGGTGCAGACCCTTCTGCCATCCTGAGGTGACTGGACAGGTCTCTCTTCCCTTAGGCTCTAATGGGAGGGAGAGCTGACCTGCCCCAAGCCCACTCCAGGGCACCTATCACTGGAGCTGCTGACACAGGGGACTGGGCCAACCTCGGGCCTGCCTCCTTTTTTAATTAACAGAAAACAGGACATAGCTAGAACTGGCAGAAAAAAAGGCCCAGAAAGCTGTAGCAGGCTCCTGGGCCCTTGTCCCTCGACGCAAGCTGGTGTGGTTATGACTTGAATGACAACCTGATATGTTTAAAAAGTGCAGAGGAGAAGCTGTCATCAAAATCTGCATTTTGAGCTCTACGTGATACACCAATTTGGCTAAAATATTCTGGCGTCTGTCACCGCTCCTCTGGGTAATTAGAGATCCAGGGGAAAAGGACTTAACTCCTCAACAGATGAGAATCCCAATAGTTTCTGAATGGGAGTGGGCCCTTTTATCAAGTGCAGAGCAAGGAATGGCCTTGTGCAGATGTGAAATGGGGAGTCACCTAAGTTAAAGGTGCAAAAGCTCATGGAAGCAGAGTGCAGTCTACTGGAGGGCAGGTTATTGGTTGTTTGATCTTTGTATTCTTGGGAATTATGAGCTGCTAATTAGTGCTTCTTTTATTAATATTATTATTATTATTGCTGAGATAATTGGGGTTAAGTGACTGGCCCAGGGTCACACAGCTAGAAAGGGTTAGGTGTCTGAGACCAAATTTGAATTCAGGTCCTCCTGACTTCAGGGTGGTGCTTTATCCACTGCACCACCTAGCTGCTCCTATTAGAAAGGAAGGAAGAAAAGGGGAAATATCTCCTTTGTCATTATCACCATCCTTTAAAAATATAGGTCTGTCTCAGTACTTTAAATTGCCACTATCACAATTTATTCTCTCTGTCTTTTTAAATTAAAACCTTACTTTTGAGGTTTTTTCCCTATGGACATTTAAATTTTTCCAACAATCAATTGGTTGATCGTGCCATGCGCCATCATGTGGCAGGCCCTCTGTGAAGCCCTGAAGATACAAAGAAAGGCAAAAATAAGCGTTCCTGAACTCAAAGAACTCACATTCTAATGGAAGAAGACAGAGGCTAAATAATATATCAATCCTGTGTCAGCCATTAACAACTCAGGATCAATAACTTAATCAGAGATTAATTAACTAATCATCAAACCAGAAGAGACTTGGATTACAAAGCAGAGGAGATGGGAACAAAGATCTTATGGCCTGAGCCCCACCCTGTCCTGTACCCTGCTAGGGTACCCTGCATTTTGAGGCTGCTGAATGTCTACACTTTTCCCATAGTAAATCATATATCAGAAATAAATATTTTAATAATTTTGAAGAAATGGAAGTGGAAACTAAATGATAGCCATCACTTTAAGCATAGCTACACAAATTCTGGTGTATTCATGTGATTATATACTAGCATGGGACAGAGAGGTGATATAGTGGATAGAGCTCTATTCATAAAGGCAGGAAGTCTCATCTTCATGATTTCAGGCATGTGATCCTCAGATAGTCACATAACCTTGTTTGCCTCAGTTTCCTCAACTGTAAAATGATCTGGAGAAGGAAATGACAAATCGCCCAAGAATCTTCGTCAAGAAAATCCCATAGGAGATACAGAGTCAGACATGACTGAAAACAACTGACCAACAACAAAATACTATCATACCTTTAAAAAAGGAACAAAAGGCAGAGTTTCAGAGAAATTCTGTACTGAGGAAGAGTAGAGTAAGCAGACACAGGAGAATTATTTAAAAAATAAAAAAAAATAAAGAAACAAAAACTTAGCAAGATTATAGAAATCTGATCTGCAAGATGACCAATCACCATTCCAGAATTTCTCTGATGGATAATGATGACCATTTCTTGACAAAGGATAATATGATAAATTAAGAATAAGACATTCGTGTTTTCGGGGATCAGGTGGGAATTTATTTTTCTTGACTGTGTTAGAAATATTTTTTCTTATTCAGAAAAGGAGATTGTTGTTGTTGTTCAGTCACGCATGACTCTTCATGACTCTATTTAGGGTTTTCTTGGTATAGAAAGTATGGTGGTTTGCCATTTTTTCTCCAAATGAGGAATTGAACCAAATAGGGTTACGTGACTGCTCAGGGAAATACAGAAAGTGTCTAAGGTCACATTTTAACTCAAGAAGAGAAGCCATCCTAATTCTAAGCCCAACAATCTATCCACTGTATCACCTAATTGCCCAAGAAAAAAAGAATAAATGCTCCTAATTTAAAAAAAAAATCTGATTTAAAAAAGAAATACTAAAGGCAATAATAAGAAGTAAAAGTTTAATGATGATGCTGAGGAATTAGAATAAAAAATTAAAAACTCGGCATGAAAATGTCTGTAAATACATGAAGAAGAGAGTCTGATATAAGTCAATTAAAGCAGCTTTTAAGGTAACTGAGTGAAGTCCACTGTTCAAAGCTGGGGTGAGCATGGTAGCTCTTTCCTGCATGGAGAGGAATAAGGTGAAATCGTCAGTCCTGGCTCTCTCTATTGCATCCTCAGCCCTGCCAACACTTTCTGTTTTGGCTCTAGTAGATTCCAATAAGAGACTTAGATGAAAGAGAAGAGCTATTTAAGGCAAACTGGCTCTTTATCTCCAGTTCTGCCAAGGATGATGTGGGAGCTCAGTGATTAAGTCTGTGATGATGAACCACTGTTATAGTGACTAGCAGCCAAGCCCTAGGAGTCCAGCTGTAGAAAAGTGTACAAAGCAAGAAAATTGGGGTCTTAGGGCTCTTCTTGCTCCTGATTGGTGAGAGCTCTTCATAATTAGCCCAACTCAGGCCCAGCATGCTCCTTAATTCCCTTTTCATGTCATGCTAAAATCTGAGTCCCATCCCTGCCAATTCTCTCCTCCCTCTGTTCCTACCTGTAACTATTAAAGTAACAATCAAACAAACAGAGGAACAATGGAGAGAATGCTAGACTTGGCATTGGGAAAATCTGAGATCAAATCCTGATTAATACACCTACCAGCAGTTTGAATTTGGGCAGGTCACTTAATCTCTCATAAATTGCAATTGGTTTACAATGCTGGAAAGCCACAAAAGATGTATCTACACACACACACAACACACATATACACATATACATCTCTCTCTCTCTCTCTCTCTCTCTCTCTCTCTCTGTATATATATATATATATATATATATATATATATATATATATATATACTTCTTTAACATAAAGCTGTAAAAGATAAAAAAGATATTTAAGATATTAAAGATATTTAAGATAAACCATTATATTTTAGGATATTTTGTGTATAAATGAGATATTAGACACCAAAGCTAGAGATCTTTGTTAATTGAAAATTAGCAAAAAAAAAAAAAAAAAAAAAAAAAAAAAACATGGTGCAGTGTGGAAAAGTTTTTTTTGGCTTTCTTTCTAACATAGAGATCAGAACATAGTGAAAGTTTCGCAAATGCATGCTGACTAAATGGCTGATGGACATGTATTGAATTTTCCTTCCATATAAATACATGAAATTATGAAAAAAATATGAATTGATCCTTAGCCCCAAGTGTTCTTGCCCTGCTTCTGCATAGGGGTGGTAAAATATCAAGAAAGGAAACAGAATACACTAATAATCACAGTGTTTAGAACATTATGAAGATTAAGTTGTCACAATAAATGTGAGTTCTTTGTCTTAATGACCAATTATCAAATTTAACACTATCAATCTTGACAATCTCCTAATGAATAAAACCAGAAGACTGAGAAAGTTGATATGATTAAATCTATTCATTGGTCAGAGGACAAGGAAAAAGGGACCTCTCACAGGTTTTCCTTGGAGAGAAAGATAAATGAGTCTCTGATGTGTATGTATGTATGTGTCTCATTTTGTACTCACTATATGAACCCCCTCGACATTTCTCTTTTTTCTTATACAAACTATGTTTCCCATGTAGTTTCCCTTAAAAAATGCAAAAGTCTTTGCATTAAAGTTACTCAATATTAAAGTAAATGTTTATTTAATTGGGAAGATCTTACTGAGTGCTCTGCAGAATTTCTTTACCTCTTCATGCCTTGCAACAGATGTTAACACATAAGCTGTAATTATTTTCCTGGTGGTCTTTTTGCAAATGCTGATCATGAACGCTGAAGTAAAAGATTACCAAAAGTACCATGAAGTGATGTTTCTTTTGTTACATGATAAAAATCTATTTCACCAGCTTTCATTTCCAAAGAGAACCTGTGACCCATGCGTCCATTAAGCTGCATCATCCTTTTTTCTCTGGCATTTAAGAAAGAGAAAGTCAAGATCGATGTGATTCACTTCTCCGGGTGTGTACCATTCAGGTCGTCAGACCTAGAGTAACAATAGTAAAATTAATGTTTATAGATGTCCAAAAATCTATGTGATCTTTATCAGGATCTGCTCCCTCTTTTGTGTAATCTATTATTTCCTTTACACAAACAGAAGGATGCACAAGATTGAGCACCATTTTGTATTGGTCATTGATTTATTGGTAAACTTCTTAATCTCAAAGTTCTTCCCACTATATCTGTGTGGGTGAAGTCCAAAAAACCAACTAGCTATCTTTTTGTTCATCTATGGATAGTTAGCAAGAGAATGACAACCTTAAACTCTTCCTGAAGCATTAGGCTATTTCCCAGTGTCCAACTGGATCTCTATCCATGTCGGGATTCCCTTCAACATCTCCCTTCCTAAAACTGTTCCTCCATTCTTTCTAACCTAGGGTTCTTTTGATTTCTTTAGTTAAAATGAATTGCAGTTTTGCTTCCATACCTTCACTCACATTGTTCTACCCAGAATTTTCCCTCCATTTCTAACACCTGTTAGAAACTCTACCTCTTTTAAAATTCACCTTAATTTCTAGTTTTTCCCATTAAGCTTTCTCTGATCCATAATGCTCTCCACAACTAGAAAGGATCTCTTGTAACGCTCAAAGAACTTGGTACCTCTTTTACAAATATATGATATTCTATTTATTTTGTTGTATGGCAGATAAATGGCACACTTAATAGAGTATCGGGCCTATAATCAGAGGTCCATTTTCTTCTTTCTAAATACAAATCTGGTTGTATGACCTTAGATAAATCACTGAACTCTGCCTCAATTTCTTCATGGGTAAAATGAAATTGAGAAAAAAATGGGAAACCACTCTAGGATCTTTGCCAAGAAGACCCCAAACGAGAGAACTATTGGACATGACAGAAATGATCGAATGATAATACTTTGTGTTGTAATTATTGGTGTACCAATCTCAACTCCCAGTGGATTACAAATTCCTTGAAAATAAGAACCATGTCATATTTATCTATGTCTCTTACTAGCTACAACAATACCTTGAACATAGCAGCTACATAAATAAATAAAACATTCCTTGTAATTTATGTTTTATTCCAGCATGTTAGTTCTCTTTGATCATACTGCTTCCTAGTTTTTGTCTGGTTTTCTTCAGAGCACCACAGAAAGGTGGGTCTTTCAAGTTGTTAAGTGAGAAATTTGGAAATAGGAATGACCTGAAATTATACCACATGATCAGCTTTGGTTTTAATGGTCATAATCTTGACCACATTATTTCCCTGATTTTATTCTTGGTCTCTTTTTCTCAACATCTGCAAAATTATTTTCTCTCTTCCCCATTTCCTTTGTGTTCCTTTCTCCTACAGTCCTCCCTTTTCTCTTTAAAGAGTATAAGGAATATTAAGTATATTTTAATATAAGAAAATAGCATCCTCATTGCCTTTGATTTTTCTTTCACTCGCCTTTATTTTTCCTCTGCCTCTTTTGATTTCCCATTATTTAGCACGAAGCAAAATCAATGAACACCCTCTTCTCATTTTCTCTCTTCACTTTTCTCCTTTTAGAGCTTTCTTTTTTCTCACCTCCCGTTACCTATTCCTTTTCGTTGTCTTCAGGTTGTTTACAATTCTATTTTTCATTTGATGTAGATAATATCTAAATGCAAATGTCTCCAGAAAATCAGTGGTGAAGAAAAATAATGCTCTGGAACCAGAGACTGATGTTCAGGGCATTTATAAAGCAACACGAGTTACACAGATACCTACTAGTAATCCCTAGACAGCAAAGACTAGTTTATTTTAAATGGGAAGTTAACTTTCCTTTTTTCTCTTCTAACTTGCCCTTTCTTCAAAATAGAACACTGAATTCTTGAAGATAACCAGTGAGCCTTTAGATTCAACCTTATCATAAAGAGCATGTTCATATTTAGACAGAAAGATAAAAAGATGGAGTCTGTAGGGACATGAATTTAACTTATAGGTAACATATCAGAAAAGAAAATGAACATATATTTATTCTTCCTCCCCTTTTCCCTCTCCCCAGAAAGGGGCAGGAATAAGCAGCTAAACATACTATGAAGGAAACATTAGGTAAACTAAGCATATCTTATGTATATATTCTTAAGGGGATCCATGATTTATATGTGGCTTACTCTTATTAGAAGGTCTCCAAATAATGTGGTTTGGGATGAGTAAGGTTGTAGGTCCCTGGGTTTGGGGTAAAGCTAAAGGAATGATGAGAAGTCACCTCCTCCTCTTCACAGGGTACAGTGAGATTTTTAGGGATAAGTGAGGATATATATTCCTGATACTTCTGGGACTCCTTAAAGCTTCTTATAATTTCTCATGTTGTGATAACAGAAGTGAAGAGTCCCTCTAGCTCCATTTTGAATGCAAAAAATGCCTCTCCATGTACCATCCCTACAAGGTTTTGCCAATTGCTGAATACCAAGTTTTTTAGACATATGATCACATTGAAGTAGTAAGGGAAGGAGTGCCCCACAAATAAATGCTGGTGCTGGCAAAGGGAAACCAACACACCGGGCACTTAGAGCTGAAATTCAAGAACCCAATGCAAAGCTTGAGTAGAAAATAGCAGAGGTGAAAGGTCACAGGATATCACTGTGATACCCAGCCACTCGTAGATCTTGTAATTGATAGAGAAGTCAGGTCAGGAAATGGCAATAGGTATATGGGGGAGTCAAGAAGCGGCACCAGTTCCTCACTGTGATGTAAAATGGAGCTAAGGATGAGAAAAGTCTTATGAACCAAATGGGATGATAGAATTGTAAATGTGGAAGGGACCTTTATGTCAAATATACTTCAGGGGTTCAAATCCAACCTCAGACCCTTACTAGCTATGTGACTGTGGCTAGGTCATTTAATCCTGCTTTCCTCAGTTTCCTCATCTGTAAAATCAGCTGGAGAAGGAAATGAGAAACCACTTCAGTATTTTTTCCAAAAAGAAAAAGGCCCAAATGAGACCACAGTTGGCCATGGCAACAAATAGTTTCTTCTCCAGTTCCAATACTGACCAGCTGATCAACTTTAAGTTCTTTGATTTTTCTGATCTTCCAGTTTCTCTCCCTAAGCACTCTGGGGGCTCTCTGCTGCATTGGGTTTAGGGTATAGCTGTTGGGTTTAGTGTAGACTTTAGTTCAGAACTCCTGAACTCAAGTGATCCACCAGCCTGATATTCTTCTTGTAGCCAGAACTTCCACATAAGGCACTGGGTCACAAACTTGTAACTAGAATTCTGGGTTTCTGAGACTATTGGTGGTTAAAATCAATTCAGGGGAAGGGAAGGGGGAGAAGAAAGCTATGAATGTGTGAGACCAGCAGTCTGCAAACAGTAGATCAGAGGGTTTTCCTGGGAACCTAATAGAAAACACTTATGGGGCATTTCCCTGAGACTAGAAAGACTCTGAAGGGAGTGAAATGTCCTGATTGATACAGAGGATCACAAATGAGCATTTCTTTAACTTTTCCCCAGCATGTAACTAAAAAGAAGTCCATAATTAAAGCAGAAGCAGAAACATTAGAATTAGAGGCTACATGAGAGCTATAGGATATAGGAAATGGGAAAAGTGATGGGGAGCAGAAAGGGGAAATCAGAAAAGTTGGTAAAAGAAGCAGATGAGATTAGCTCCTTGTTGCAGAAGGAAGTGGAGTTGGGGTGCTGACCTACATTCTTGCTACCCTTCTTTTCATGGCAGGAGCTGGCCAAATCAGCCCTAGTGACTTCAGAGAAAGGTAGCATGGCACTGTTTGCATCCTGCCAGCCTTGCAGCTCCAGCATTGCATGCTGCTTTGCACTGGATCGCTTTTGACTGCTGTCTTGCTTTTCCTAGGACATAATCTGATCTGATTCTGCACACATTTAAGCACCTACTATGTATAAGGAACTGTTAAGCAATGAAGACAATGAGGCAGCGAGGTTTCTGGGGGAAAAAAAGTGACAGGGGCATGGGTGGTTTAGCCCTAAATTGGCGTCATCCAGCTATGGTCCAATTCTGAAATCATTTAACCAACCCAAATGATGCTGGAAGTCAGAAGGCTTCTTTGGAAATCACTGCTCTGCTTTCATTGGGATGTGTCATCTTGGCTAAGATGTTTCTCTCTAGTCTTCATATTTTTCATCTAGCCTAACTACATAATCTCTGAAGCGCTTTCTAGTTCAGGTATTCTGTGATTCTCTCAATTTAAGACAACAATATTTTATTAAACACCTACTGCATACATCGTGTCAGCCATTGGGCATTATATCATTCAATCACTTTATGTACAAGAATAATGTTAGTAAATCTCTTAGATCCATCAAAGCTATGATATATATTCTTCTGCATTAAACTATTGCTTTGTTTATTAGCTGTTACAGACTTAATAATAGCTCCATTTCATTGAAGTTCATCTCTTTTCTGGGAACTGGGCTAAAACACTTTTGGCTTACAAATAAATACTTTGCCCTTTATTTCTATGTCCTTGGGGAAAGCATTTGTCCTTAGGTCAAACATTGTTGATGTCTGGATGCATCTGGACTCTTAACACCATATCAGAGCATTAGTAAGCTAATGAACGGCTAGGTGCTAGAGAAAAGAAAAGAAAATGCCCATTTGTAGCCCTATGCATTGATCAATAGATAGGATTCTCCTCCACATCTTTATGTTCCCAAAGAGGGGTTCTATCGGGTGCCTGGGAGAATACACCCCAGTGAAGGAGCCCTTACCTTAGAAAAGTAAGGAGACAATAGAAACTTGGAAGATTCTGAGACCCAGGGAAATTTTCCTACCTAGCTTGTAGAAGAAAAAAACACATTATCTCCAGAGGTTTCCTGGAGTTAGGCTTGTCAAATCAATACCAAATAGGTCTCAGAATCTGTCTCCTCAGACAGGGTAGGGGCTCTTTAATTGCAATTTTATATGTCCCCTAATACCTTACCACACTTTTTGGTATTCAGTAAGAGCTTAATAAATTTTGCTTGATTTTGATTTTGGATTCAGATATTCAGTTTTGTGTTCTTTCGGTCAATAAAGATTTATTAAATCCCTGCTACATTCCCTGAACAGTGCTAAGTGCTGGGAATATTAAGAAAAAAAAAACTTTAGCCATCCCTTCCCCCAAGGAGATTATAATCTATTGGGAAACAATATATATAAATATAAATATATATAGGGCAATGAAAGGGTAACTTGGTGGAGAGGAGTAACTAACATCTTGGGAGATGAACAAGATATGAAGTAGAAAAAACTAATATAGTGGGTAGGTCCAAGATTGTCCCCAGTAAGCCCTTCCTTCCTCACTATCACTTTGAAAAGGTGTAATGTTCTTCACTATTATAATCATTCTCTGGGACCAGGTTTCTTGGGGGACTTCTGGGAGCAGCCTTCATTTCAGTTCAGTTTCAATAGTCACCTCAAATTCAGCCAGGAGTTAAAGTCCAAATCCTTTATTTTCTCCTTCAAAGTCTTGAATCTTTTACCTGGGGTCCAGTTAGCTTCAATAGAGGATTATCTCTCTCCTTGGTTCCAAGAGCTCCCTCCAAATGTCTCCGAATCCAAAGGTTTGTCTTTTAGCCTCCAGCCAGCTTCAGCTTCTCATCCTCTCTGTCTCCAGACAGCACAAAGGTGGAAAATGGGATGAATCTTCTGTCTTGTGAATCTCCTGAAGTCCATCCTAGTTGAGGCTCCTAGCTTATATATGTTTTCTAAAGGTGTGAATGGGTGAACTAATGTGTGATCTCCTTTACAGGTATGAACTAAGCACATAAGCATTAGCATCTTGTTTCAAGTTCTGGCCCATAATGAAAAGGCATGGATTACTTGGATAAGGTCTAAATTACCCTTGCCCTTAAGTCTTCATGGATCCATAGATCAGTTCTTTGTTTCGACATAAATTCGAATTCAGCACTAATTCACTAACTTGAATCCTTGGATTTGGTCTGTAAGAGTTGTCCCTGTTGGGCAGAGAAATTAAATGAAAGATTGCATATAAATATGGAAAGCATTCCTCAAAGGGAAATATCACTTTAGGGAACCATAGGGCTTCCCAGGAGACAAGGAACTGGTGATAGATGGAGAGATAAACCAATGGAGAGACAAGGAACCTGTGATAGATGAAGAGACAAGACACTGGTGATAGATGGAGAGACAATCCAATGAAAAGTTAGAGATATGAAATGGGGGAAATTGATTTATCACTAAGTAAACATATAAGAGAAAAGAAGTCATTATGAAACAAAGACAAAAAAGGAGTAAAGATTTATGCAGTGAAATGAGATGGCATGAAGGGACCTCCAGTACTTTGTCCCTCAGTGGAGCCTCCTCCAACATGGCAGTGTAAGGTCATCCCTAAAGGGATGACATTAGGACTGAAGGAAGGACCATGTGGGTTCCTAGTGGAGAACTGTGTTTACTTAGTTATGGTATTGCCCGATTCCCGAGCAACCCTGAATATTTTTCTCTGGTGATGGTAGAAGTAGTACTTAGGGAAGTAGTTCATTTCAGGAACAGTAGTTTCCTGGAGAAGGAAAAATCTGTTATAAGGGAAAATTGTTCTGCGTGATATCGGGCATAGACACAAGACCTTCATCTCTGTTTTCACGTTCACCAAATCTATTTTATGTTTGATGCTTTGTTAGCCCAGGCTTGAAAATTAGAAATTCTTTGAGAAATAAACAAAATTCCGATGTTCCTAAGAGAAAAACTTGAGTGGGAACAATCTTAGTTTAAAAAATGTATAAGAGTTCCCAAATGTGTAGAGCTATCAGTCTAAACCATTTACTAGAATACCAAACTTTGTTTTTGAAAAATCCCAGAATGCCGTGCCTCTAATTCTTTCTACTCTATGTCAATACCCAGGATTCCTGGGCCAAAGAACAGTCATTGTTTCAGTAAGTGAAAGAAACCAGAATCCTGTTTATTACTAACAAAGATATATCAGAATAAGGGGCACCCAGAGCCTTTACATTCAGAATAACTAAAAATTTTAAGCCAAATCATAGGAAATGAATGAGTGAATAAATTAATAAATGAAAAAGCCCATTGTTAAGCTCTTTATTATGTGTCAAGTTCAATGCTAAATGATGGAGAATACAGAAAGAAAGTCTCTTTCCTCAAATAGCTCATATTCTATTAAGGGGACATGGCATATATAAAGGAACAGAAGTTGTTGTTTATCCTTCATTTTCAAAGAGGAAAATGATCTCAGGGAGGTGATACCCGGACATGCAAGTGAGGGAAAGTACAGAGGACCATGGATGGCAGCGAGGGGAAGTATTTAGGTTTGGAAAGTTACATGGAGAGAAATGGAGTCCTGTGAGCCCCGATCACTTGCTGTTTCCAGGAGAAATGACCAAATTGGTTGGGTTTTGGATCCCAAACTGAAAAGTACATGAGTAGAGAAAGTTAGGAGTCAAGGAAGGCATGGGCTGTATTGAGTGATTGAGCCAACCCCGATTCAGGACAGAGGGCCACAGAGATGGTCTTCCATGAGCCATGAAGCTAAATCCTCTGGGCCAAGGTTTCAGGTCTGCGTATCTAGGTGGCTCAGAAGAATATGGCGGTGAGTTAGAATGCAAGTAGGCAAGCGATCTTGACAGATTCCTTAGACTAAATGTTCTTTGTTTTTCAATAAGTAATGGAAGCTCATAGACTATGATTGGCCGGACATTCACACCATCACAGAATATTAAGGAAAGAAGGGATGTTAGAAATCTTGTAGTGGACTCCCTGTTCTCCCCATAAACAAATTAGACTCAAAGAAACTCGCTCAATCTCCTGAAGCTAATAAGTGATAAAATTAGCTCTCCAACCCACTCTGAAGTACAAATCCATTGTTTTCCAATTATATGGATGTGATTTAAAACACTATTTGCCACAGGAATTGAAGAGAGTTCTGACAAGTTTTTCCCAGTGATTTACTTCGAAATTCTATAAACTTTTCAGAAGTCCTGATAATAAAAAATTATTAAAATCCATAGTTATTATAGTGAGAATTTTCAGAGAGAACATCTTTTGCTAACAAAGGGAAATCGTGAGTGTGGCTCTTAGGAAAGTTTAAACTTTGAATGCATTTTTCTTATATAAGCATTATGATAAAAGGTAGTTAGGCTTTGTAATCTATTTCAGTATTGTTCAGCTCCATTGTGGGTTAAATGAGCTTTTGAGGACTGGACTGGGAGCCTAACACTATTTATTACATTTTCCCCCCTATTTCAAGCAAACAACATATGAAATACAGCTGTAAGCTTAGAACTGCATGGATTTGGGACTTTGCATTTCTAATGGTTCTGGGAGGGGGGTTCCTAGGGACCACAGAGCATGCACATCACCCAACCAAACTCACCTGTTTAAAATGATAAGCAAAATGTATACAATGACACTTCACTTAGCAGGTGGTCAATAAACCAGCAAATTCAACTCTTAGGAACACAGCCAAGAACCAAAGCAGAAGATTCTTAAAGGGCCCCTAAAATAAACCTACAATATATTCTATGAGATTCATGCACTTAATTCAGAGAAGAGCCACCCCCAGATCCATATTCAGAACTAGTTTACTTCCATCCAGCAGATATAAAGCAGAGAAGGAAAATGTTGCTATAGATAAACACACTGAAAGCAGCAAGAAGGGACAGCAGGGCACTGTGGGAACCAGACATTATGTGGGGGAAAAAGTTGAACAGCCTGAGGCCATTCAGTGCAGGGGCAAACAACCCTGTGAACTCCATTAGCCTCTGGTGGCCTCCCTGAATCAGAGAAGAGTAGGAAAAAGAAGGTCTGTGACCTTGACCACAAGCCATCCAAGAAAAGCTCCATTATTTCTGATGTCCTCCATTGAAGAAGACAAGTGGGTAATCTACTTGAGAAAAATTTCAATCAAAAAGGAGCTAAAATTAACCAAGTGCCGGTGCTTAAAAGAGTAAGCTTCAGTAATCTGGAGAATTCACTTATGTGAAACAACTTAGTCCCTAAAGATGCTTGATCAATGAGGCATTCGTGTACACGCATATAAAGGCAATTAATAAAAGCCACAACTTGAGCATTTTTCGAAGCAGTAACTCCATTTTTAATTACTCGACAAAATGATAAACTTTCATTAGCAGTTAGTTCTCTTGCAAGGTCTCTTCAAGACCTCTGGGATCATAGCTAGTCACAGATGGAGCTACAAGAGCCTGCTTTTGTGGGATCTTTTGCCATCTGACCCTAGGACCAATATACTCCAGGTCACACAGACCTGTATCTCCTTCCTTGAAGCAATTAGGAATATTGTTTCTTAATTACAGGCTGGGGATGAAGATGATAGCATTTATAGAACACTTTAAGAATTGCCAAGCACTTTACAAATATTACCCCATTTGATAATGTGATGACAAGCTAGTGAGATGGGTGGTGGTGTTTATTCCTGTTTTACAGATGAGGAAATATGGATGAGAAAAGTTAAGTGACTTGCCCAGAGTCATACAATAAAAGACTAAAGGAGGACTCAAACTCGGGATTTTTTAACTTGATTCATGTCACCATCTATATGTCTAAGTAATAGGGTCAGGGATGGTATTGAGGAGAAAGACAAGCAGCCAACTCCAAGAAACAGAGAACTAAGTCTTAGAAGATCCAAGGTGATGGAATAGTTGGGACAGTTTGGTTAACAGGGAGGGAAGAAAATGTAGCTGTGGAGGGTCTTGTTTTTCATTTAGGACAATGGAAAGGCAGCCTTCAGAATGGGCTTCACAGCCCTGTGAGCAGGAGAGATATTTCAAGGAAAAATTGGACCAAATGAAAAAAGTTATTTCTTTCCTTTTTCACTTCCTTCCCTTTTTCTTTCCTCTCCTTTCCTTCTCTTCCTCCCTCCCTTCCTCCCTCCCTCACTTCCTTCCTTCCTTCCTTCCTTCCTTCCTTCCTTCCTTCCTTCCTTCCTTCCTTCCTTCCTTCCTTCCTTCCTTCCTTCCTTCCTTCCTTCCTTCCTTCCTTCCTTCCTTCCTTCCTTCCTTCCTTCCTTCCTTCCTTCCTTCCTTCCTTCCTTCCTTCCTTCCTTCCTTCCTTCCTTCCTTCCTTCCTTCCTTCCTTCCTTCCTTCCTTCCTTCCTGTCACAGATATGAAAGGTATATGGGCTACGAGGTCCTATTCAATGTGACATGGAAATATAAGACCCTATTTTTTTTAACCTCAATATATTTTAGTGTGGTTCTCAGTGTCATAAAATATAGAACAACATTGACTCTATGGCAATTCCTCCCAACTTGTGTTAAGTAGTCCCACATTAGTAATTCTCTATTACACATATTGCCTTAATTGAGTAATAAAAACATGATGGGAGTGTACTTCAAGGCTATTATTGCACATCTTGGGTGGTCCTATAAGGCAGAGGCTTAAGGCCAAGTGGTTTTAATCACCTGAGAAGCACAGCTACCCTGGAGGAATTTATTAAGTGGTTTTATTTTTATTCATCGGAATCATTAAATAGAAGGGAAACCATTGGATCCAGAGATTTTCTGTGTCTAATTCTATGGAGTGCTAGAGCCTAATAAGTTGTTGGTGAAGCCCTTCCTGTTAACTTGTAACCTTAGAGCCTGGCCATAATGGCTGATTTATTACAGGATTAATACCATTAGCAGAGTAATAGAATCTTAAGACTTCAGGGGGCCCCAATGTTCATCTTGCTCAACCCACACCTGAATAGCAGTGGCTGAACAGATATTCTTTTTTTTTTTAATTAAAGCTTTCTTATTATTCAAAACATATACATGGACAATTCTTCAATGAACAAATATTCTTGACATGTGATCATCTCTGTTCTTCATGGAGACAACCAGTAAAAAGGAAGCCTGCTCCTCTCTGAAGTATAGCATCTTCCTGTCCCACTTCTCTGAGGGTTTGAAGGCTTCTCCTTCTATCAATCCAAAACATGCCCCTTTCTAACATCTGCCCATTGGGTCTACTTCTAGCCCATTGATCCAAGCAGACCAAGACTAATTCTCTTTCCTCCCCAGCCATCTTATAGGATTATTCAAATGCTTTTCAGTTCCTACCCCACTGCCATTTATTACTTTTATTTATATAGGTAGCTTTTTCCAAATTCAGTTGGCCGGTAAGTTCTCTGTTCTTAAACAGACCTCCCTCCCTGTTGGTCTGTTTAGTCATTTACTTTCTTTCTTCATGAAAATCATCCTTATTTGTGCCTTTTGACTTAAGTTCATGAGAATTTCTAAGCCCCCATTGTCCTGCATCCCGCTTATACTAATTTTAGGACAAAGGTCCTAGTTCTATCCTTCTACGGAATCTTTTGCAATCTCCTTCTCCTCAGATGAAGGGCATATGGAAGATTCTGTCCAGATTTTCCCTTCATCTCTGTCACAGATGCTTAGATGGGCTCTCTCCATTCTCCTCGGCTCTGTTCTATTTTAGTGCCCGTCCCTTTCATGGGTCAGAATCGTCTCTAGAGCAGCAACTCCTTACCACAGGGGAGAATTGTTTCTGCGTTCCTCAGGTGGGCTAGCCCTGCTTTCTCTAACCTCAATTCAATCCTCTAATTTTGATTGATGGCCAAATGGCAAAATAGGACCAGGAGGGGTGGGAGGGAGGATCTGATGGAGGTATATTTCTCAGAAACCGCTACAGAGAAAAGAAAGCAGCAGGAGAAAAATGGCTCAGAATCGTGACTTCATATCGCAGTTCATAGAGGTGAAGCATTTTAAAGGAGCTGCCCATTTCACCAAATAGTATCTCAGGTATCCTTGAGGTCAGAGCTCATTGGGCCATTTTATGCTATTAGAACACATGTGGCTCTGCTTCTCTTCACCTGGCACTTCCCAGCTAAGAGTCATCCCCCTTTCCAAGCTGATCTTCAAAGACCTCCCCACCACTTTTCAAGGAGCCTCTTAACTCTGAGTCCCTTGTCTTCCCCACCCGATTCCTAAAGGAATCCTAAGGGGCAGGTGGAAAGCGCTGTCCAGCAGCTCCAGGCTAGCAGTGTTTTTGACCCCCTCGCAAAGCTTCTCTCTAGCTGACACATTAGATCACAGAAAGAGTGAGAATTTTTTTGTCCCTTCAGGAGGCCATCCATCCTCCTTTTCAGTTGTTAGCAGGTGTTGCCGAATGGATTCACACTCTCTGGGGAGACGGGTTGAGCATCAGTGTCAGGGTAAGAGATTTGTTTTGGGTTAACAGTGATAGCTTGACACCTACACATACTTCACTGCCATTCCCCGAATGTCCTGGCAATGCCATGTTTGTCAAAGACATTGGGAGGAACTCGGTGGGTGGGGGAGGACTGGGGAATAGGGTCTTATCTCTTCTCCTCGGGCCATTTTTGTAATTCAGTGACATCATAATGCAGAGGCGAATTCCCTGCTAACATTAAAAAAGAAGAAATATTCCCTTCTCATTCTTCATCTCCTTAGGGTTTGGGACCAATGATGTCAGCCCAATTTTAACTGATTTGCACTAGCAAAGCCTGCCCATTGCTGCTATTTCTCACTCCTTTGTTATCCATGGCTCCAAACTGCTTCACTGGGTTTTTAAGGAGTCCCTTCTGTTCTCATTTCATTTCTATCTGACTGTTTCCTTGGTACTCTAGTTCAGGGAATTATGTGGGAAGGGGAGGAAGCGGCTCCGTTGATTATGCTTTGTGCTCTTTTTGGAGAAAATCAAATGACCAAAGTATAAATTTGATTGGGAACTGTCTTGAATTTTTTTTTCTAGTGTTGGCATGAAATTTGCCTCGGTGTTATGATGTTACAGAATTATAAAGGCAACTGCAAACTCCCAGAACCACCGAACAGCAACAATTCATCAAGGAGAAATTGCATGAAACAATCCAAAAAGATTTCAATGAAACCTGCAAATGTGGTTATAACAAAAGCACCTTTTCCATGCATGAGTTAGGAGCAAATCCCTGTAAAAGCTAAATTCTTCTTGGAAAGAGAACCCCAAATTCAATTGGAAATTGAATTCCTCCTAAAAAAAAACTCAATGGTTTCCAAATACAGGTTTTCGGTTCTCAGATTTCCAAGTTTTCACTATATGTACTGAAAAAATAGGAAGCTAAGGAGATATTATTTTCTTTACAAAGAGACTTTAGAAGCATCAAAATATAGTGGAGTCTATGGGTTTCATCGGGGTGCAGGTTGTTCAGATTTGAAAAACTATATTTAATCCAAGAAATCATGTGCCTCAATAGATACTGATTCCTTTGAAGTTAGGAAGCCATTCCCTTCTCTGACACCTGCTTTGTGACCCTTAATAATCCATGTCTGTGAACCTCAACCAAATTCCCCAGGGCTTTTCCACTAAGCCACAGGAGGAGTGCAATCTGCATTAATGGAAGGATTCCTCACAGTGAGAAAAACATACATTTAATGTGTAAGCAGGTGAAAAAAGAGATCAAGCTGTGATGTGTTGCTCAGGGAAAAGGGATGAGAAAGCCTCAGTGTTACTCAAAATTCCATGGGCAGGACAGTAGTTACTATTTTCCTGAAAACAGTTTTTTTTACAATTATATAGCCAGCAAAAGAGTTGCTATTTTGCATAGAATAGATGGGTTGTTGCAAAATAATGTTCTTACTAGGGGAAAGTGGCAGGGAAAGGAAGAAACATTTCTATCATACCCACTATGTGCCAGCCACTGTGCTTAACATTCTTTTTAGAAATGTAATCTTATTTAATCTTAACAACTCTTCAAGGTAGGTGCTGTTGTTATCTCAGTTTTGCTATTGAAGGAACTGAGGCACACAGAGAATAATTGGCTCATTCACGGTCATGCACCTAGTAAGTGTCGGAAGATGAATGTGTATTTAGGACCTTTCCAACTCCCGGCTTCAGGACTCTATCCATTGTGCAGCCTGACTGCCGAAGATGTATCTTTATTCCTTTTCTGTTTGAAAATTGCCTAAAAGGAGTTGGGATATGGAATTTACCTCAGCCAAAAGGTAACGATAAATTGCAAAAGGAAGCTCTGACTGTAAATTAGAGGACGGTTAGGAAAGAGCAGTTCAACTCAGCTTCAAGTTAAAAGCAATTCAACTCAGATCAGAGTCGAGAAGAACTAAACATGGTAAAAAATGTTAAGGGCAGAGAAGAATAACAGAATTCTAAGAAGAGTTCAAAGGGCCAAACCAATTGCAAGATAGTCAGACTTCATTAGAAAGCCTAGAAGCCTAAGTAGAAATATGCTGAATAGCCCCAAGATAAGAAGACCACAGAAAACTTGAGAGATATTGAAATTTTGTGTAGGACAAGCATCCTCTGCCAGGGACAGAATTAGCACAGCTCATCCAAAAGCTCTAAGCATGAGTTGTGAGTATTGCCGAAGATAACACTTAAGATGGAGATTATAGATACAGATGAAATTATGGTAGCTTCTCTCTGTAAGGGAGACATATATTAATTAACCCATTCAGAAGTTGATGGATGTAGCTAAAAAGTTGGTAAAAGAGCTCTTATTACAGTATCCATAGTGGATTTTTTTTTCTTTCTAATGTAGTATTTGATCTTGAGTACTGCCAAGATTGACCAAGTACAATAGAAGGTGATGCTTGACAAAGAGCTGTACTGGAAGTTACGGAAGCAGGTCCAACAAAGAGCAGCTCAATGACATAAATAGCAGCTCAATGACATCAATAACAGCAGCTTGTGATTCCGCTCTTCATGCATGTACTTTTTCTACCTATTTTCCTTGAACATGTTGTATCTCATGTGCAGATGCTGTGTTCCCTATAGAATTTCCATACAATTCCTGTGAGCAACTCTATCAACAAAATGAGTTTTTAATCTACACAAATAAAATCAGATTTATATAACTGGAGAATATTCATTGTTCATAGGTAGTCAGGCCCAACATAATAAGGATGACAATTTTGACTAAGCGATTTTATGTATCCCATGCCAACCCTAATTAAAATATTCCATAATTATTTTATGGAATTAGAAAAAATAATAGCAGAATTTGTTTGTCAGGACAAAAGTAAAAAATATCAAAGGAATGGATAAAAAAAAACATAAAGGAAGGAGGCTTAGCAGTGACAGATCAAAAATTATATTATAAGGCAATAATTATCAAAACTATCTGATACTAGCTAAGAAATAAGAAGGTAGAGTAGTGGAACAGAGTAGAGATACAATCAATAGTAGCTAATGAATATAGTAACCTTGCATTTCAATTAAGAATTCATTATTGGCTAAAAAAAATGGGAAACTGGAAAGCATTTTGTCATAAATTAGGCATAGACCAATATCTTACACAAGTAATCAAGATAAGGTGAAAAAAGGGAAAATGTTGGATGTTGGCATAGGGATGTGAGAAAAGGGGGACACTAGTGTGTAATTATGACCTGATCTGACCATTCTGGAGAGCAATTTGGAAGTATGCAAAAAAGAGCCATAAAACTAAGCATCCCCAATACCATTGTTAAGTCTATATCACAAAGATAGCCAGTGGGGAGAAGGACCTAATTGTACAAAAAATATTCATATCAGCTCTTTTGTAGTGAAAAAGAAGTGCAAATTGAAGGGATGCCCATCAACTGAGGAATGGTTAAACAATCTATGTGGTAAGATTACAGTGGGGCATCATTATGCTAGAAGAAATGACAAGCAGGAAAATCTGGAAAGTCTTACATGATCTGATACATAGTAAAATGAACAGAACCAGGAGAATGTTGTACACCATAATAGCAATATTGTTTGATGAAGAATTGTGAATGACATAGCTTTTCTTAGTAATACAATGATCCAAGACAATCCCAAAGGACTAATAATGAAGCATACTGTCTCCAGAGATAGGAGTTATTTATTGAATTCAGACTGAATCATACTATTTTTCACTTTTTTTCTCCTTTTTTTTTCCTTTTATTCCAGCCTTCTCATATAAAATGACCAATATGGAAATGTTTTACATAATTGCATGTTTATAACCTAGATTGTATTGCTTACCATCTCAGGGAGAGGGGAGAGAGAACAACGAGGGAGAAAGAGAGATTTTAGAATTCAAAGCTTTAAAAAGTAAAAATTATATTAACATTTAAAGGGAGAAAATAAAACACCTATTTTATTGTATTTTTTATTTTATTTCTGTGAGGTAATTGGGGTTAAGTGACTTGCCCAAAATCACACAGCAAGTGTTTTAGGCTAGATTTGAATTTAAATCCTCCTGACTCCAGGGCTGCTCTAACCAGTGTATCATCTAGCTACCCCTTAAAATATATATATATATATATATATATATATATATATATATATATGTATATATATATATATATATATAATTAAAAAAAGATAAGGTCAAAGTGAAGATAAGATCTGTACATAGAGAAAGATATTACAAGAAAACAAGAACATGAAGCATATTAACTATCAGACTTATGTATATGTGAACAATTTATGAAAAAATCAAAAGATAGAGAGTGATGTGAAATTTTAGTCTTTTCACTAAGTGTTCTTACATGGAGAAATTAGATAAAAGCTGATATCCTCCTTAAACTACTTTCTGCACCACATCATTTTTTTTCAATTAATTGATGAATTTTAATTTATATACTATCGCAGTATTAATTTTTTTCAAAAAAAATCTTATTACATAATATCCATGTTACAAGACAAATGTATGAGAGAAAGATTACCTTATTACTTTATATTTAAATTTCTTTTTGATTAAAATATTGTTATAAACTAAGTATACTTTCTGTGTTATTGATAAAAAATTAAAATAAGAGGCATTCCCAGGAACTTCTCAGCAATGGTTTGGAGAATGAGTGTCACGATCTACAGATAAGTTAGGACTTGGAATTGCTATCGGGGCATCCAGGGTGAGGTGGCTCAAACACATGATAATATAAGGAAAGAATTTTCATTTGCATAAAAATGTTACACGCACATACATCAGAAGATGGGCATCTAGCCAAAGAAGACTGAATTAATTCTTTTGTCCCAACCTATTCAGCTGCGCCTCTGAAAATCCTGAGACTATTTGGTACATCAGTTTTTCTACTTGTAATCTGAAAATGCCTTCTTAGAAATTTGACTATTTATGATTTCACGCTATCATCTCATCCGTAGGAACCACTGAGGGGAAATATTGTGTGGGATTATTTGGATTAATGCCAAGACACTTTGTAATTCCCCAATTTGCTTTATTACCAAGAGAGTTTGGAATAAGGATGGGGGAAAGAAGGAAGGAAGGGCAGAGGGAGTGGCGATCTCTACATGAGTTCTGAACAGACAGACCTAAGCATGTGAAGCATATTATGTAGTGATCTGTGCATGTATAATTTGAGTGCTTCTAGATCGAAACTCATTACCAATAGAAGGCATATCTATAGAGCAAACAAATGTGGCAAAAGTGCCAGAGAGCGTAACTGACTGGAGAGAGAATAACAAACATAAGCAAGAACGTACAAAATAAATCTGGCAGTAATACAAACTTAATTTTAAAAATAAGAAAACCTTTCCCATAGATATACATATATATATATAACTATGCATAGATATATCTATATCTATATGTATCTGTTTATATTATATTATATTTCTTTATATATTTAAATTTATATTTATTGATATATATATATAAACTTATATTTATTGATATAAAGATATATATATATATATATATCTTTGTGTATGTATATATATATATATATATGTCTTTGTGTATGTGTGTATATATATATATATATATACATATATATGTATATATATGCATATAGATATAAATTTATATTGGTGGTTGTCCTTCATTCTCAAAGAGCTCCAAAATGACATCATTATGTTATAGTCGAGTTACAGTTTGTCCAACTGTGGCTGCCCAGATCAATATGAGCTTGAATTGCTGTGCCACAGATTGGACACAAATAGACCTTATGAACATTTGGGGTGCTTCTCTAACTTTGCTCATCTCCCATTTCTTCTGAGCTAATTCAACCCTACTTTGGTCATAGGGCACAGTTGGCTTTGTGCCATCATCTCTCAAGTCATATGATCAATTCAAAAAAATTTAAGAGAAACCTCGAGAATGTCCTTGTACTGCTTTTTTTCCATATGCTTGTGTCTGCTTGCCATCATTTGCCTTCTCCATAAAATAATCTTTTTGACAAGTGTGCATTTGATTTGAACCATGTGGCCAGCCCAATGCAATTGTGCTCTCCGCAATAGAGTTGTTTTCTAAGTTAATATGCAAGCTGCAGAGATCCAATTGTATAGTTCAGCTACCCCCCTCCCCATTTTTGTTGCACATCACTGATCCAGACCATCTCCTATTTGCAGTGTGAATCCCTTTTAAAAGAGCTGTTTTAGTTTTTTTGGCTCCGTATAATATGGAGCGTTGCTAGGATGTCTTGCCAAGGTCACCAAATCCTAATAATATCCTGGAAGGACCAAATTGCTCATTTTGTCATCCAAATCCCTGTTTTTATAGAGGGAAAACTGCAAAGATATTAAGTGACTTGGCTCAGATCTCATGATTCCTTAATGAAAGAACCAGGATCAGAATCCAAGCCTTCTGAGTCATGTTCTCACCACACATAAAGCCCTTAAAGCTTTAATGAAAAGCTTTAAAATAACATGAATATAAATTATTTTTACATAAATTTAGAGAATCACGAGCCAGAAAAAAGCCTTCATCTCCTAAAGTCCAACCTTTCACTTTTCAGGGATGAAAGAAACCTAAATCTTTAGAGGTTGTTTCTTCCCATGTTCTACCAGAGAGCAAATAGGAGAGTAGTAAATTGGACATCTTCACATAAGTTTAGATAAAATATTTTCATCGACAATTCAAAAGAATTTGACATTCTGAGTTACAAGTCAGATTTCAAAAGCCCATATTTAATGTAAAAATCTATATGGCCTAAGGAATAGAGAGCAAGGAGATTTTAGTTCAAATTCTCCTACCCACATTTACTAGCTGTGTGACCCCAAGCAAGTTGTTTTACCTTGCAAAGAAAGATCCACCCCTTGTAGGTTGACCACAGTGAAGAATTACTTCAAAGAGAAATCTATAAAACAACAATAACAAAAAGTACAAAATGGCCCCAGCCTTTCTTCCTCTCCCCCTTTCTTCCTTCTTTTTGCATTGCCTATAGTAATGGAAGAAAAGGAATCTGTACATGCTAGGAATCAACTTTCGCACCATCCGCCTAAGTTATCTCAAGAGAAAGAGTATATTCTTCCAGAATGTTCAATGTAGCCCTTTCTCAAGAAAATTGGGAGAAAAGACATAGATGAATCATATAGGATAAGGAGAAATAAATGAAAGCACTCTATATCATTGAAAGAGAATATCTGTGAAGTCCTCGTTCTGTTGAAGTATAAGGTCAGATCATAGATCAACCCCTATCTAATGATTGCAAATCATCTATGATGCTAATGGAATCTAAATGGCCTTGAATCACGAAACACCACCATCTCTGAAGAATTAAAAGTACATATCATCCAGAAGGCAATAAAAGAGCCCAAGGTGGGTTTAAGCAGAGTGCCGTATATGTCAAAGGACTATAAAGAATTGGAGGAAAGGATGAAATCAAGTTAATATGTGGTAGAAACAGAAGTTGGATAGATCATTGAGTAATGGATGGCAGGAAACCTAATACTGTACACTCTACTGGCATCCACAAAATGTCAAGAGAAAGGGGGAGAAGGTCCCCATCATATTAATGGATCCTGTATGGGAAACTTAGAAGAGGAGAAAGGCAAAAATCACACAGGGTGTTCAAAAATTGGCATAGGATCTTTCCTCCTGGACAAATAATAAGCTATTCCTTCTTAACAATCCTTAGGAACATCTTGGATATGGCACTGGAAGAAACATTTACAGCTCCACTGAAATATTATTGAGTATTCAAATACATACCTATTCAAAAGTCCTTCTTTGTCTGACATGTCACTCTTAGTGTTAGATGCGGATAAAGGTTATCACTTTCAGGAGACCTCAAAGGGATCTTTCCCATTGGAATATTAAAGATGCATTACTAGTCAGGGAATAAGATGGTCCAAATGTGGGACAAATACGCTACTTAATAATTTAGACCCCAGTAAGAACTTCAAATTGAAACAGTCTTTTAGTTGGGCTCCTAAGACAAATTACCTCCCTTCTTGGGTTTGGGGTTGAAATTTTGTAATGAATCACACCACACTATGAACTTCATTGGTTCTAATATGCATAGTGAGCCACTATGATAATTATCCATTTGCTGGACAGTTGAGTTAAAAAAAAAGAAGAAGAAGAAGAAACGAATATTTTTGCTATTGCATGAGTAGTTCTAAAATGATGTGGGAAATTTTCAACTTGTACTAGCTATAGTACTCACTTGTAAACAAATGTAAGTCAGTCTGGATATGTCTTATGGCAACTTTCCTATAGAGTATTTTTTTTTCATTAGCCCTAGGGAAGAATGTACCAATTCCTAAATCTCCAAGTGGAATTCACTTTGACTGTTTTATGGACAAAACAACAACAAAAACCAAAGCCGGGTTACTCAGGGCAGGTTCTTTGGTGCTTATTTTCTGTGGTGATTTAAAATGAAACAAAACAATTCCCACTCCCCTCCCAATCAGGACCATCTTCCAAAGTAAATTAAGAACCTGGGTCCAAATTATTATGCTATGCAAATTAGAAATCCCCATAGAATTACTGGAGATGAAAATCTAAGGTTGTGGACTCTTAGAGCTCTCCCAAGAATCTCTCCTCTCGGATTCTGATACTTCTTTGTCCATCCATCTTTAAAATGCCTATGGAATGATTCTGTTGTACCTTCAGAAATGAAATTCATAGGCATGGATTTTCTCACACGGCAACTTTATATACAAAGATGAGAATAGCAGAAAGGTCATTTCCAAAGAAAGTGACATTTATTCTGCATTCACTGAAAAGCCAAAAGAGTTTTCTCATTCACCCATACCAACTGAGCCCTGCTGTCTCCTTCGGAAGAGGTGAAAGAGATTTTTCTTCTATCTGCTCTTTCATCTACCGTTCGGGCTCAAGACCTATTCAGGCAAAATGGTTTCTTTCAAGGGTGAGCCTGCTGGTCTCATCACAGTCTGTTTTTGTCTTTGCTTCAAGCTTGTTTGCCAGCTTTTATTTACTTCATTTAAGACCAGTAAGCAAATGCCCTGCCTCTCCTGAAATTTCCAAATTAGTTTCCTACGGTTGTTACCCTCCACTGCCTTCAGTTATAGGGTGATGCATTAGCTATGCATATTGTATATATGCATGTGAAGCAGATCTTTTTGTAAGACAGGCAGCCAACCCTCAGTGATTGGAGCTAATGGGGGGCAAGGATAAAGCCGGCAAACGAAATCCGTAAATAATGTCCAAATCTCCTTTCAGCCAAGATTTTGGATCTCCTCCCCAATGTCTTTCCCTAGTAACAAAAGAGATTGATTGTTGCATAATCTCTTTCTCTCATCCCCCTCCCAGTTAGTTCTTCTCCCTCTGAGATTGCCTCCCCTCTACTTTTTAGACATCTTGTATCCATCTATTTATTTCAACCTGGTCGCACCTGTTAAAATATAAGCTCCTTGAAGGCAGGTACTATTTTACCTTTCTTTGTGTCCCTAGCACTTAGCATAGTGCTTGGCAAATGCTCCTTGATTTACTAAAGATCTGCCCCCCTCACCCTTTTCCTTCATCCATTGGGAAAAGATCCCGATGAGATTGGGATCAGTGGATCTTAGAAATGGTCAAAAAGAGACTAGCAGAAGCAGTAAGAAAACTGTGCAATTTCTGTCTTAGAATTTGTCTCTAGTTAAACAGATGAATATTGCCTTACTTCAAGGTAGAACTGAAATTACACTAACATGTTGTATTGTTTATCTTTTGCTTTTTGGAGAATGTATAATAATAGCCTGATATAATCCTTGGAATCCGATCTTAAAGCCTTCAACTTCCTACTGTTAATTCCTGAGAAGATGTAGGGTGTAATGGAAAGAACACTGGCTACAGTCTCCTCTTGAATCAACTGTGACATGCTAAGCAAATCAGTTCACTTATTTTTGAGAATGACAATGTGGAATAATAAAGGGCTCTCTAACCTCCAAACCAGGAGAGACCTGAGTTCAAGACTTGTCTCAGACATACACTATTTATGTGATCCTAATGAAATCACTTAACCTCTAGCAACTTTAGGTAACTCTCTAAGTTACAAAGCAAGTGTTGAGGTGCATTGGTAGGGGAACTTTGCTTAGCTAGGAATTCTCTGTCACCAATAAAATTGTAGGGTCCATAATTTTTAAAGCTTCCTTCTTTGAAAATGAGAGGCTTGATGTCTCTGATAAAGGTTTCATCTCTGAAATATATAGAGAACTGAATCAAATTTATTAAAATGCAAGGTATTCCCTAATTAATAATTGGCTAAAGGATATAAAACATAGTTTTAAATGAAAAAAATAAAGCTATCTGTAGACATATGGATCCCCCATAAATTTCTAATTCCTTGCTGTCCGAAAAAAGCTGCTATAAATATTTTAATACAAATATGTTCTTTTCCTTAAAAAAAATTTCTTTGTGCTCCTCATCAATTTGTAATGGCTAAACAAGATGTGGTATATTATTGTAATGGAACATAATTGTTTTATAAGAAAGGACAAACTAGATAGTTTCAAAAAAACTTGGAAAGACCTACATAAACTGTTTCATAATGAAGTGAGCAGAATCAAGAGAACACTGTACATAGTAACAACAATATTGTGTGATGATCAATTGCGAATGATTTAGCTGCTCTCAGCAATACAGTGAACTAAGACAATTCTAAAGGACTCATGGTGAAAAATGCTACCTGCCTTCAGTTCTGAATGAAAAACTATTTTCATGTTCTTTATTTTTGTCTGTTTTTTATGGAATGATTGAATGAAAATGTTTTTCATGATTGCACACATACAAATGTGTCAAATTGCTTGCTGTCTCCAGGAAGGTTTAGTGGAAACATGTAGAAAAAATAATTTGGAACTCAAAATTAAAAAAAAAAATGAATGAAAATAAAAAGCTTGGAATAGCTTTTAAAGTCTCTTTTCCTAAATCTACAATTCATAACTTCTTATTTAAAGAGGCTCTTTTCTCTCCCTTTAGTTTCTATGGCTAGCAAATGAGTCTTTTATAGTGATCAGTTAAACGCCAAGTGGATCTTTGAAATCATCTCAATCAGGGGTTCTTAAGTTATTTATTTTTCATGAACCTTTTGGGAGTCTGATTAAGCCTAGACACTTTGTCAGAATAATATTTCAAACAATTCCAGGAAATGAAAAATTTCAATTAGAATTAATAAAAATTAAAATGCTATTTTCTCCCATCCAGATTCACAGACCCCTTGATATTTGTCCACTTCTTGGAGATCTATAGAGACCCGATTAAGAAGTCCTGATCTAGACCCACTTGCTTCCTAATGCAGAAACCCCATCTGTGAAAATCTCACCATATCATTATGAATCTTTTAACACTTCATCAACACTGATCTTGATAGAGAGCAGCTGGCTTGGGGACTCCAACATTTCATTGTGTGAACTTACTTTAAATGGAATGCCTGCCTCTAACTTCATATCTATTGGTCCTGGTCTTAACTTCTGGAGTTCCTTTTTTTCGGATGCAAAAACATTGCCCACATTTTCCCCTTAAAGGCTCAAGTTCAGATCTGGGTTCTCAGTTACCTTACTTCTGAGCCAGACCCTAGAAATGTCTCCCCTGGAGGTGAATGTGGGGAAGAAGGAGCCATTTATGCAAGTGAAGCTTCTTTTTTCTTTTCTTTTTTTTTAAATAGTCTTTATTTACCAGATATATGCATGGGTAATTTTACAACATTGACAATTGCCAAACCTTTTGTTCTAATTTTTCCCCTCCTCCCCCCCCCATGGCAAGTTGACCAATATATGTTAAATATGTTGGAGTATAAATTAAATACAATATATGTGTACATGTCCAAACAGTTGTTTTGCTGAACAAAAAGAATAGGACTTTGAGATAGTGTACAATTAGCCTGGGAAGGAAATCCAAAATGCAGGCGGATAAAAATAGAGGGATTGGGAATTCTATGTAGTGGTTCATAGTCGTCTCCCAGAGTTTTTTCGCTGGGTGTAGCTGGTTCAGTTCATTACTGCTCTATTGGAGCTGATTTGGTTCATCTCAATGTTGAAGAGGGTCTCATCCATCAGAATTGATCATCATATAGTATTATTGTTGACGTATATAATAATCTCCTGGTCTTGCTCATTTCACTCAGCATCAGTTCGTGTAAGTCTCTCCAGGCCTTTCTGAAATCTGGTCATTTCTTACAGAACAATAATATTCCATAATATTCATATACCACAATTTATTCAATCATTCTCCAACTGATGGGCATCCATATGCAGGTGAATTTTCATTACACATTTGCCTACATAATTTTACTCATCTCTGCTCCCATATCCTAAAAATCCACAAAAAGATACATTTGAACAAACTATAGGTACCTATTAGATTGTCATTTGTATTCAGTGCTCTTATAAATCTATAAACATATATATGTATATTATAAATATTCATATATTTTGATTTTGTATCTTTCCATGTTAATATGATTTGAGATAAAAAGATTATAGAGGAAAAGGAATTGGAGTATAAATCTGATGGATTAGTGCTCTTATAAATCTATAAACATATATATGTATATTATAAATATTCACATATTTCACTTTTGTATCTTTCCATGTTAATATTATTTGAGATAAAAAGATTATAGAGGAAAAGGAATTGGAGTATAAATCTGATGGATTAGAAAAGCAAGGACCTTCAATGAGCATCTCATACATGATATTGGGTCTCAGCCATTACTGAACTCCCCTGCTAAAGACCTATGAAACTCTCAAACTCCCCTCCAACCCTGGACTTTAGTGAATCCTTTATTATCTGTGAGCAAAACTAAGTGGATCTCAGGTGAGGAATCCTACAATTCCCTTCAGTTTCTGAGGATTTCTATAGATTTAACACTATTTTCTACATTCATGTTTCTCAAATATGACCTTGGAGTTGGAGAGCCAACCCTAAGAGCTACACATCCATCGAAAAGCAGACCTGACTCTGTGTTACAGGACATAAAATCCCACCTTCTAGTCACTCCTCAACTCTAAGAGAACAGATTCAAGCAGAGCCTGGTCTCTGGAGATGGCCAGATAAGGAATCTTCCCCCACTCAGCTGATTTCCTAGGAAGGACCTTCCAGAAGTTAGTCTCTAGGAGTACAATTATACCCTCCTTAAGTTCTCAAGCTCACCTGGGGCTCAACTTCTCTATTCATACATAAACTACTCTCAAAAGGCAACCGGGTGCTGCTAGTTCTCGATCCATCAGCAAGAATAATTCTATTTCCTGTTCCTTAAGTAGCCATGCTAAACTGTGATTTTCCAATTCAGATGGCACTACAATTACTTAATAGATAATTCAGCTGTTTCCTACAGCTCTGTTGGGTTCCTTTAACTATATCCTAACATCTTGACAGTGAAGTTATTTAGAAGGCAAATGGCAGCAGTTCAGGAAAAGAGTCTAAGAGATGTTTAGTAGTTTAGGCTGACCAGTGGTTAGGTAGAGAGGGTCCAATTTGGGGGAAAGGGCAAAACAGAGGAGATGCTCTTTAAGCAGGAGGACTGGGAATATAAAGTCCATTAGAGCAAGGATCATATTGGTTCATATCCTTGTTCTCCCTCCTACTCCGGATTGTGGGTGGTAGATTCTTATCATCCAGTTCACAGGCAGTTACTAGCCACTTATTACATGCTAAACTTTAAGGACAGAGAGACAGAAATTGCTTAATTATTGTTTGTTGACTGGATTTGGAAGAGATGACAGAACATCAAGGTCCTCTGTAGCAAGGGTACATGGGACAATAGTCATGAGGTCAAAGGTACCTAACTGGAGTCAGGTGAGCAGATGTGCTGCTGCTGTGCTCAGTGCCATGGGGGGGGTCAATGACAATTGATGAAAATTCTTTTTTAGGGAGTTTCCACTGAAAATTTAAACTTTTTAGTTGGGCACCCAGTTGATGCTGGCTAGGATCTGTGGTTCAAAGGGTTTGTTTGCCCCAGTATAAAAGGGAACATGTCTAGTGAAGAGCCTCAGATTTTGCTAGAGCTAGATCTTCAGTTATCTCATGCCAAATGTATGGGCTGGGGTGTCTTCAGGGCAGGTGAGGAGCTCCCCAAGCGTCTGACTCCGTTCAGTTTTCTTAAATCTCCCATTACTGAGTTTATGCTCCAGTGGGGGCCTTGAGAGACAGGCAGCATGCTCTGATGCCCAACATCCTTTTAATTGACTCCAAAATGTGCACTTCTAGGACATCAGAGACACCCATCTTCAAATATAAGTACAAAGGTATCTATCCAAGCATTGATTTTTCTTTTTAAATTTACCATTATGTGTAACTTCTCTCCTCCACAGTGAATAATGAATGAAGATCTGGTTATTCTTCAGTCTGCTCGCTTGTGAATGATCCTTTTTTTTTTCTTCAAGGGAATAGTTCTCTCCAAGAAACTTTCAGTTCAGTTTAGAAATGGAAAAATTTAGAAGAAACAGTGAGACCATGTTGTTCAAGGGCCGAATCGAAATAGCAAACACTGAAATAATCAGAGAATTAGCCCAATCATTATGCTATTACCTTCTAGACATGAACCATGCTGCAGCTACTTTCAACTTCTTTATATTTTAAGACCTGTAAATGTCAGAGCTCACTAATTTCTTTGGCTTTCAATAAATGCCAGTGACTTTGAGAATTGCTCTCTTTTCCCCCTTATCTGGCAAAAGTGCAAGTTTAAAGGGTATCCAAGAGCACAGGAATTGCAAAGATGACCCATTCTTTCCTCACTGGAAAATGGAGGGTATTGAAGTCAATCAATCACTTATTGTGCAATTTTTTTTTGAGTACCTCTTGTGTATAGATCATTTAACCAGGCACAGGAGAGAGTGACAAAGGGACATAGAAGATCTCTTCCTTTACTTTCAAGACCTTATTAATAAGAGAAGAAAAAAATAGCTATCCAGTAAAAGCTCCATGGGACTGGAACCACTGTGGAGTAAGGAACACCATATAATTAAGTTCTCCAGGTAACTGCAAGTTACCTTCGTTAAGCATCAGCCTTGATAGTCACCTTTCTGACACACATCTCGAGTACTTTTATCCCCTCTGTTTTATACTGGCAAGATTCTAGTCACAGCAAGTGGAAGAAAACTAGCACCATGTCAGGACTCGCCAACAAGGGTGGACTTACCAGTCCCTTTCGAGATCAGCTGTGCTCTCCTTTGCCTATGGCTCAAGCCCATATGTTCTTGTTTCCTTTTTAATTGAATTATATCCACATGGATGATAATTTGGTTCCTTCTTCATTCTGGAAGAGTACCAAAATGATCTCACTATATTAGAATTAAGTTATGGAATGGCCACTCCGGTCAGACACAAACAGGCCCTAAGAAGCTTCTCTCTGTTTTGGGAGCTTCTCTAAGTTTGCACATATTGAATTTCTTCTGAGCTCTCCCAATTCTGTTTTTCCCAGAGAGCCCAGCACTTTTCAGAGGAGGGCACACCATACTGGGCAGTCTTGTTCCAGTGTCTCCCATGTCATATAATCAATTCTAAAGTTTCTAAGAGAGACCTTGAGAGTGTCCTTGTGTCATTTTTTTTTTCTGATCCCTAACTGAGTGCTTGCCATGTGGGAGTTCTCCATAAAATATTCTTTTTTGGTAAATATTTGTTTGGTATTCAAACATGGCCAATCCAATGGAGTTATGATCTCTGCAATAGAGTTTGAAAGCTTGGCAGTTTATTTTAAGAAAGGATTTTAGGGGTAACTAGATTGTGCAGTGGATAGAGAACCAGCCCTGAGTTCAAATCCAGCCTCAGACACTTAACATTTACTAGCCATGTGACCCTGAGCAAGTCATTTAACCCCACTTAATTTAAGCCTTGTAAAAACAAATAAACAAAAAAACAGAGAAAGGACTGCAGTGACTTGTATCTTAACCAGACATATGATCTTCAGAATTTTCTTGAGACAACTGAGATGGAAGCAATTCCATTTGCTGGCCTGGTGTTGGTAGACCCTCCAGATTTCACAGCCATACAACAAGGAGGTCAGCACAATGGCTCTATATATCTCTGGTTGGGGAATCAATCTAGTGACTCTTCTTTTCCATGCTTTTCTTCAGAGCTAGCTCTGGTAATGGGGGGTAGCCTTATTATCAATAAGGACATCTCTGGAAAGTGTACTGCCAAGGTAAATAAACTTATCCATAGCATTCAAAACTTTTTCATTTGCTATAGCCATTGGTTCCACCTCTGAATGATGTGGTACTGGCTGATGGATTATCTGTGTTTTCATGGTGTTGATTGTTAAGCCAAAATTAACCCATGAGCAGAGACTCTATCTGTGTTTTGTTGTGTTTCAGCTTTGGAGGCTGCATTTAGTCTAAAAATTATGCACCTACCCTCCCCATACTTTAGTTTAGTCTTGTAGCTTTTTAGAATTTACCATCATGAGGTAACCGAAAGGTTTGACGTATTTGCCTTCTTCTGGACCCAATGCAAACCCATTCAGTCTCCCAGAATGCAAATTTTCTTCTCTAGACAGCTGTGTAGTATAGTAGCACTATGGTTGTATAGACAGTACAGGTCTGATTCTCATTTTCTATTATTTTATATGCCTTTGGAGGGAGGGGCTAGCTCACATACTTACCTGTCTTGTGGATTTTCCAACGGGAATTGGTGAGGAAAATGCTCAGAGAGTATCTCTTGTTCCCTGATTCTGAGCTTGCCTTTTGAGATCTTTTTGCTGCATAACTACTTGGTTTGGGGATGGCTCTTTGGCACGGCACCTAGACTGGACCTTAGCAAAACTGATTTTCTTGTAAAATAAGGTGGGGGCCCTTTCAGAAATAAGTCAGTAATCCAGCAGCTAATGTCTATGAGGTCCTGAATTCATCTCTTTTACTGAGTTAAAGAGGAGGTTGAAAAGGGAGGGGGCCAGTAGAGCAGTAGGGATCTCCCAACCATCGATTCAGACTAGGGTTTCATCAGACACAGGAAAGTTTTCTGAAAATGGAGTGAGGAGGAAAGGACATATGTAAGAACCATGAAAGGGAGGGCATTTCTTTAAAGTGAGGTGCTCATCTTTAGTTACAGACAAGCTCCTCAATCCTTCCATCCATCAGCTAATAAATATGTATTTATTAAGCGCCTACAATTTACTAGGCCCTAGGGATACAAGTAACGAGAAAGAAACCATGAGTCAGAGTTGATTTAATGACTACCCCTTTGAACCTTAATCAAACATCACAGCACACATCCTTAATTAGTTTATACAGATGCTTAGCCTTCTGGGCAACCCATAGCATAATGAAAAAAAAAAAAAAAGATATTGGTCTTGGAATTAAAATATTTAAGATTTACTATATATATTAAAGCTTATGCGTGAGATGTGGGTGTTTATGTATAAATGCTTCAATAGCTTAAGCCTGCACAAAGACTTTTGGGACACCTTCTATTTTTGAATTATGACCCTGGCTGACTAGGTAACTCGAGCAAGTGAATTCTCTGCTCTAAGCTTCAGATGTTGTTATTTTCCTCATCTCTAAATTGCATGAAATAATACTTGAACTATCTGTATAATAGGAATTTTGTGAAGAAAATTTCCTTTAAATGCTAAAGTATTATATGAATATTATAAT
The DNA here is from genome assembly GCF_048593235.1 of Sminthopsis crassicaudata. Classification (NCBI taxonomy): domain Eukaryota; kingdom Metazoa; phylum Chordata; class Mammalia; order Dasyuromorphia; family Dasyuridae; genus Sminthopsis; species Sminthopsis crassicaudata. Next base: position 14,231,641 of record NC_133622.1, read on the forward strand.
TATGGTGAATATACAGTGTTCAAGGGCAGTGATGGACGGAGGGTGGGTTTGTGAAGTATTTAAAGCAGAAAGTCTTAGCTTGGGTGTGTGTGGGGGGGTGAATGAATTTTTAAAATGCATTTTTTATTTTGTTTTTGCCTCTAAATTATTTTCCTCCTTTCTTCCCCTCTCCCACCCATTGATCAGTATATTTCAATATAATTCATTTCCCCTGTAATCTTCTGTGTTTGATTTTATGCACGTAAAAACATAATTCTGAGACAGGGTCCATTGACTTCATCAGACTGCCAAGGAGTCTATGACACACACACACCTGTACAAACAAAGGCAAAGAAATCCAGGTGTAAAGTAATTTATGTAAAGCCAAATGGCCTCTGATTTCTCAGCTTCTGTTTTTTAGTCATTTCAGTCACATCCAATTCCTCAATGCCTCATCTGGGTTTTCTAGGCAGATAAATTGGAGTGGTTGGCCATTTCCTTCTCCAGCTCCTTTTATAGGTGAGGAAACTGAGGCACGCCAAATTAAATGACTTGCCCAGGTCACATAGCTAGTAAATATTTGAGACTGGATTTAAACACAGGAACATAAGTTTTCCTGATTCCAGGCTTGGTACTCTATCCACTGTCCCACCTAGCTGCTACTCCTTTTTATCTCCTTTTTTAATTTTTTTCTTCATTTTTCTTTCCCTCTGTCAAGGGTTGCTTGTGGATGCTGTTAAGGTTCCAACCTCTAGCTATCACCAGACCCTCCTTTGGGAGAGGAAACTGGATCACTGAATTCACTAAAATTGTATGTTAAATAAGAGTAAATTAACTCAGAACTTGACAGATCCTTTAATGAACAAACTTGGTGAGCTTTCATGCATGGCTTATGAAACATTTACTCTAGATGCTCAGTCCTCTTCCCCTATCCCTCCCATTTTCCCTTTTCTTTGCTTAATCCCAAGATTTTAAAATATGTCACAAAGAGTGGAGAATTCCAGATAAATCTCTGCTCAGATAAATGATAAATTTTGCTTCGGAGAGTATCCTGTGTATTCTCACATATAAATATGCCTCTCTCTATTTCTATATACATGCATATCTATATATCCACATACACCTGGATATATGGATATTCATAGATGTATTTTGCACACAGATACATAAACGGGCATAGATGGCTAAACCCAAAATAATGACATTTGTGCATAAATAAGAAGCATGAAGGAGGTAGAAAAAAGCTAATTACTGAACCAGTATGTACTGGGGATGAAGTGGAATATGATTAGGAAATCATTAGGGAGAAGTGTGAGTTCACAGCTCACGAGTTAAGACAAGAGGAAGTAGGAAAAGTGAAGATGATGGGGGAGGGAGAATGTCCATGCCCTTAGATTGAAGGCATTAATTATGCCGTGAAAAATAAACGCACTTCACAGAACCAACAGTGACTGTCCCTTGGGAGGGAAACAGGCCTTGGTTTGGCTAGAAAGGCCTATGGCTTTCTTCTCTCTTTTCTGATGGAGTCATAAATAGGCGAGGGCCACTGGCACATGGGAAGCATTTTTAGTCCTTAAATAACACATGAACAACTGAGATTAGCAGCGATGCGGCAAAAATAATTAGCTAAAATAAGAAGTTACCCACATGGCAACCTCCTTCCTTACCCCCAAACCTCAGGGAATCCCCTCTGGGCCTGGTCCAGGTCCATTCCCCATCTTCTCTTTTCTGGGATGAACCCCCAAGCCAAGAGTTCTGTATCTTCCCAACACAAACAATTGAGTGGATGTTAAATTTTCCACCGCCAAACCCAGGTTGGCCAGTCCCTGCTTCCAGCATTCCCTTCTCCTTATTTTATTGGAGGTCCGTTCATTTGACCTTTCCACTCTGCTTCATTGCAAAAAAAAAAAAAAAAAAAAAAAAAAAAAGATGCAAAGCAAAATTTGGACACTGTGCTTTAGATGAAATCCAACCCATCGTGTTTTGTGCTGCTGCAGAAGAAACGCCACGTCCAGATTGGGAGTCTTTATGGGCCAAGGTGGGGGAACATGGGGTCTCTCGCCTTCCCCAGTGAACACAACGGCTTCACTTTAGCATCCCGCCTCCGGTGAACAACACCTGCCTCCTCCCTCCCATGCCACAGTTGTGATTAATGAGGTTGGGTTTGAAAGGGCTTTGAGTTCCTTGGAAAGAAGGTCCTGTGTAGATATATTGTAGGAAGAATGGATTCTTAGCATCAGATAAAACACCTAATTTTCCTGAGTCAATGTGGTAGCTCCCTGGGAAATTCTATAATGAATAACAACTACCTCCTAACTCCTGCAGTATTGCGACATACGCTGGTGTTTTGTAGATGAGAGAATTTTAATGCCACCATTGTGCCAACGTTCCTTTGTTCCCCCTCAGACCATCATGATTCCATTCATTGATCAATTAAAATGGGTGCAGTTACTTGGATAGCATTTTGCAGTTTGAGTTGCTTTCCATCTATAATACTGTGAATTGCATATAATTCTTCCAAATTTATAAAAATAAAAGAAAAAATTGCAAGAGAGGGGGAATAGAATTGGTCCTTCAGGTGCAAATGACTCATTAGTATATCAGTACTTACCTTCATCACAGATCCCTGATGCTGTCTTCCATTTCACAGCAGGCCCTATGCCGTTCTCCTATCCCACCAGGAATTCAATCTGTTAGATGTTAACAAAACTGATTTATTTTTATTTTGTGTTTCAGACTTCTGTCTTATGGGCAACTCCAACTTACTGCTCTGATTTAGAGGCAATTTACCACATTAGACATACAAGTCATATGTCTAGGATTTACAGCCACACATGATGGCTAACAGAATTTCATTTTTATTTTGTGTTTCAGACTTCTGTCTTATGGGCAACTCCAACTTACAGCTCTGATTTAGAAGTAATTTGCTACATTAGACATACAAGTCACATGTCTAGGATTTACAGCCACACAAGATGGCTAACAGAATTTTAGTTTTATTTTTTGTGTTTCAGACTTCTGTCTTATGGGCAACTAACTGTACTGTTCTGGTTGGCTTTCTGGAGGTCTTGGGACCAGCCTTGTTTTTAGCAGAACAATCACATGAAAATAGCCAGGGATAAAATCCAAAAGTCTTTGTTGTATCCTTCCCAGTGTGAGTCCTTGCCTAGGGCCCGGGCTAGCTTTCCGGGGGCCCTCCGGAATAAGTCTTGGTTTCCTGCCCTTTACTAGCAACTCCAACTTACTGTGCCGATTTAGAAGTAATTTGCCACATTAGACATACAAGTCATATGTCTAGGATTTACAGCCACAGAATTTTATTTTTATTTTTTGTGTTTCAGACTTCTGTCTATTGGGCAAATCCAACTTACTTCACTGATTTAGAGGTAATTTGCCACATTAGACATACAAGTCATATGTCTAGGATTTACAGCCACAGAATTTTATTTTTATTTTTGTGCTTCAGACTTCTGTCTTATGGACAACTCCAACTTACTTCTCTGATTTAGAGGTAATTTGCCACATTAAACATACAAGTCTAAGATTTACAGCCACACATGATGGCTAACAGAATTTTCTATTTGTCCACCAGCAGATTGGAATCCCACTTGCAATGTCATCCATTTGAGAGTATTCCGCTTCTGTCTTCTGGAGAGATGTTGATTCTCTCGTGTTCTTTTCTATCCTCTTTTAAAGTACATTTCATATTTAATGCTTTTTTAGCCCAATTCTTTTCTTATTCCCTAAACCAATGCTTATTAAATACCTATTACCCATAAGAGATTATTGGGTACAGAAATAGAAAAATATAAACCAATAGTCTCTGACCTAATAGAACTTATATTCTCCTTGTGAGAGAAGAGAAACAGTAGAAAGAGGAAAAAATATATCATGGGTAAAGAAATACAATATTTCCTTAAAGTAGTAGCAAGAAAGAAATTTCTGAGGAGAGCACTAACTGGTAGAATCAGTAAGAAATGGCTTCCCATCTTCGAATTGAAGGGAGTCATGACTAATAGCACTTAAAGAAGAAGAGCATTCTAGGCACGAAAAGGATCCATGGAAAGGCATGGACACGCAAGCTAAAATATACAGGGTAGAGGATAATTTGTTAACATGGTTAAATATGAAATCCAGAAGAGGCAATAATTTGAAATAAGCATGAAAAATAAGGCATCATCAACCTATGAAGGGCTTTAAAAGCCAAATGGGAAAAAAAGTGTTTTATTATTTAGTTTGATGTGAGTCAGTCTTAGATATAATTACGGAATACTAAGAGATTATTTCCAGCAATTCAATTCAATGAGCAATCATTATATTTAAGGCAATGGAGTAGGTGCTAGGGACTGCTGAAACAACTTTAAATGAAAAAGAACTTATGTTTTCTCTCAGGTATATTGAGGGGATGAATATGGGGGATCTATGAGAAAGCTTTAGATCTCCATCATTCTGGGTATTCCCCTTTCATCCAATCTTATTACTTTGTGGCCACCAAACTACCCCCTTCTTCACCCAAGGTTCTACCATTTCTAGGCAGAGTCCCCATTCTTCATAAGATTCCTTTATTTTCCCCTGCCCAGATTTGCTTGTTCTGTCATTTATTCCCTTAGTTCCCTTCTTCCTATTCTCGAATTTGCAAATTCTACCTCTACCTCCCTTAGAAAACTCTCTTACATTTTAAAGGGAGCCTTATTCAACATTTAGAAACCAAAAGAATTGTGGGGATTTTAGAAAGATTTATGTAGAATAGCTCTCAGGGCAAGGGATCCTTGGCTATCCTAAAACGTTATACCAAATAGGTGGCCATTATGATTCTATCAACCTTTAAAATACAAATTATAAATCTTGCTGCCATTATTCACTCGTATACTACAATCCCCTTCCTAGATCCCATTTGCCTAGAAAGGAATGAGTCAGGAGGGAGCTATCCCTCATTTATTCCTTCTAGGACCCTATATTTCTTGTAGACCACTGAGACTTTGATCCATTAAATCTCTGATTCTTCCTCTATCAATACAGATTGTGATCTGTCCATACTTTCTCAACATGGCTATCATTTGTCATCTTTTTCACTATTTGTCACTTTCTTCACATTTGTCACTTTTTCACCCTTACTACCACCTCATCAGGTGGTAAAGGAATGGGGGGAAATGTCACTGAGCATCTCCCTCTAAACCTCAAAAGAGGAATTAAAATGCCGGCACATATAAGCATATGAATACATTTTTCAATATGCAAATTTATATAAGCTTCATGTTACATTTTTTCCTTTCTAGACTTACCCTAACCCCTCTTGTAAACTTCCACATTTTACTGTGGTTATATTTGCATAGAGCTCTGTGCCTGGAGGTTAGGAAGATCTGAATTCAAATTCAGCGTCAGATCCTACCTGGGGGAAAAAAAAATCACCATCTGCCTCAGTTTCCTCAACTGAAAATAACAATAATGATAACAATAATAGTCCCTAATTTATTATAATGAGCAAACAAGCAAATATCTGTCAAGCACTTTGTAAATATTAAATCCCAAACAAAAGTCAGCTATTATTACTGTTGAGGAATCAGAGTCTCTCCACCTTCCGCTGGGGCAGCCAGAGTGAAGATCCTTGCTTGCAAGGATCAAGATGAGCCCTGTTCTGGCTGCTTGTCTCCTGAACACGTTCCATGGGGCCAGGAGTGTCGGCAGCTACTGCCCTTTATATAAAGCAGGACACCAGCCCAGATCAGTCACATGTCTCCCAGTCTAATTTTCACTTCAGATGTGATTTAAAATAGACATGATTTGTGCCCCTGGTGAGCTTTTCTTTCTTGCCTCTGATTCCCTCCCTTCCTGTTAGCCTTTTAGGACTTGGGCTTATCCAATTTGCATCTACCCTTCAAGCGATTGCATTTGGTACAGATTTGGATTTTTATCTCTAATTTGATCTCGGGCTAATGCTGGATCTTTTTTCGACAGCTCTGAAATATATTTCTTTGTGTGCACACAAACACTTACCACCCATATCTAAGGAGATAGATAGGGGGTTTGCCCTCCCTGAGAATGCAGATGTATTTTCCATGTGACACATTGCCAGAGCAAAGGGGGCTTTTAAAGAGAAGCTCCTCGGTGCCTGAGCTAGATGGGGTGATTTGGCTTGGGGATTATTCATCTATCTGATCGAACTCCAGACATAACTATGATTTCCTAAATAGGCTGCTCTCTTTGTAGCTCACGGATTTCTCCGTTATCTGATGCCATAGCACTTTGTTTTCATTTTTATTACAATTATTATGTACAATATAAAATGCACAGACTACATTTATACTACGATTCACAACATATTATATTATATCTTATCCTGTACTCTGAAGTGAATTCCTGAAAGACAGAGATTGTTTTATTTATCTTTGAAGGAAGCGATAGTCCAATGGAAAGACCATTGGCTCTGTTCCTTTGAGGTTGTGACCTTGGAAAAAAATACTTTAAACATTCTAGGCCTGTTTCCTCATCTGAAAAATGAGGCGGCAGGTCTAAAGTTCCATCCAACTCAAAATCTTTTAATCTGGTGATTTTCCAGTGTCTAATACTGTTCATTGCATATGGTAACCAGTTTACAAATATTTATATTGAATGAGTGAATATTGAATCTGAAAGACAAAATGAAGGGCACATATGTCCATGATTCCACTTCCCTTAGCTTTTCTCCCCCACCATTCCTTTCTCCTTCAGAATCTGCTTTTTGTTTGTTTTAAATGAACTCTGACTTTGGCTCCAGGGAAATGTTTATATCCTCAAAGCTTAGCATTATGGGATGCAGTTAGTGTTATGGGGAGCCATTAGCAAGTTGGAGAGCCGTTAGTATTGGCGAAGCAGTAGGAGGCAGTAGGAGTGACTATAATGGATGAGGTGTGGCCAGGAAGGAGAAGGAGAAGGAAAATGTCCTTGGCAGTCAAAGATGTGCAGAGTTCTAAAGCATCTGAAGGGCTGACTGGAAAGAGAAAGATCTGCCGGTTGCATAGCCATGTGTGGGGTAATAATAAAAGCAAAAAGTCTTGAGGTGGGGTGGCTTATCATAAGACCGGAAGAGCTCAAAGCAATATCCCAGAGTCTCAGTCCTGCATTTGATTAAAATTCTAATTATCCAAAATGAAAGAAGCTGGAATCCAGGATTTTCTTATTAACATCTTCCAGCAAACTTTGGGTCCTTTCTAAATTTCCAGTATGTTCTGACCTATTCTGGAATTACAGCAAAGAAGAATGACATAGTGAACATAGCCCAGGATCCCAAGTCAAGAAATCTCCATTTGAATTGTCTTTGAAAATGATGAGATGTGGGTGACCTTTGGTAACCATAACAACCCCTGTAGTGTCTGTTTTATGGGGTTAATGTGAGGTTCAAAGGGGGTAATATATGAAAAATAAATATAAATGTCAGCTCTTAATAGCATGTAGAATTTTTTTATGCTGCTAGACTTGGAGGTCTCATTGGGTAACCCTATATAATAAAGCTAAACTCAATTTCCAAGTTTTACTCAGAGACATTCTGCCTAGACATTTATTTTTTCCTTCGGTATCATGGAAATGTTCTACAAATTTAGCTCCTGATTAGAAAACGTCTTACACTGGGAAATTTCAGCAATGAAATTTTAGTAATAAGCCAAATGTGTGTCTGTTTGAGGTCCAATGAAATTTAGATGAAGAATCTAGGATTATCAAAAAGAATAAGGGAACTTGAAGTTTCTGTACCATTCAGGCCAATAGAATGGATTCTTTTTTCATTTTTTATTTTAGTGGCAGCACACAATTTCACTTGCTTCTTGCTTCTTTGTTCCCTCTCTTGCCTGTGTTGAGAAACTTTCAAGAGCAGAAATCTCCATCCTCCAGTCTCTAGTTATCTGTTTATTTCTATAATATGTATCACTTAAATGTAAAGGTGATTATCTGCTCTTATATAAATGTAAAGGTGATTATCTACTCATATAAATGTAAAAGTGATTATCTGCTCATATATATATATGATATATAGATAATCACCTTTACATATATATATATATATATATATATATATATATATATATATATATATGTAAAGGTGATTATCTACTTATATAAATGTAAAAGTGATTATCTGCTCTTATATATATGTCAAGGTGATAATCTGTTCTTGTGGAAAATAATAATCTATCAAATGACTTTATATTAAACATTTAGTGATGGTGTCTAAGCAGAATATCCTAATGCTCTTATTCCAAAGGCAGAGGAACCAAAGCAGAGACTACTTCAAGGAAATTGTCTTTATTCCACAATGATCACTCCTCTCTCCAAACTCATGGTACCTACTGTCCCTGTTCTCATTGCACAATTAATCATGTCTTGCCTTGTGCCATTTCTTGGCATAGTCTTGAATTGTGATTTTACTTTCCATGTATTTATTTCTTTTTTCCTCCAGTAAAGTAGAAGTTCTAAGAGAGTAGAGACCACAGTTTATCCTATTTTAGATCCATACAACAGTATGAAAATTGCCTTCCTCTTTGCTTAGTAATCATGTTTACTTAAAAAGAGGAGTGGGATTTCAAATGGATGCCTTTTTCCTGTATCTATCATAAGAGCTTACTACTCAACTTTACCTGTTTGGTCTAAATACCTCCATTTTAATCCATTTTAATTCAAAACTCAGTTTAGGATGGAATATTGAAAAAGGAATATAATCCTACATTTTAAAGATAAATATTCTGTATGCAGAGACCTGAAGGAGGGAAAAAATTGGGTTCAGCAGAAGAAAGGTTAGAAAGAAACACAGAAAAGCAGGACAATTCTCAAAGTATTGCCTGAATTTATTAATTAAAAAATCCCTTTAAAAGAGCTGTGCATAAAAGAGATCTCTAGCTTTATACATGATTTTCTTTTTTTTTCTGTCATGTGTAGAATATAAACATGTGAAAATGCAGTTTATATTTGCCCTTTTTAAGTTCAGATTTTTTTTAAATTCTGACTTAAGTCCTGTCTCTGACACAAAGCAGGTGTGGGACTAAAAGAAAATCACTTTATATCTCTGTGATCCAGGCAAGAATCAAAGACTATAAATCTGAATGAGTTGTCTATCCCTATCAGTGGAGAAGTTTACACACTGAGAGTTCCCTGTATCAGTGAAATTAAAATTCTGGATCCCCCTCCCCAAATTTTTACTGTTAAATTTTTGCTTTCCCCAATTTCACATTAAGGAGAGTTGGAGGAAAAAGGTAGACCACAGCATGGATTTATGGCTTCCACATGCCCTAACTATAGTACAGAAGAATAAGTCATTCCATTGTGTTAATGATTGGGGAATTAAGAAGCTACTTAATGGAAATTGACAGGATTCACTGTAATAGCTCAGAAGATTGTGCTATGGTCCATAGTATCCTGCCAACAGTCCCAAGATTTAGGGTTCCCCAAACGCTCGTTAACATCTCAGACCATAAGGTCTCCAAAGGAGTGAGTCATTAATGGTCCACCATGTTATGATCTGGGGAAAATGATTGCGTGACATCCATATCTATTGAGCTAATAATGCTTCCTTATAGATGGCTGTGATGTCAGCAGAAGAAAGAAAAAAACTAATATTCATTATAACAATCTTTAGTTTCTAATATGTCACAGTGTCTGAATCATAGTGAAATTATTTCGGGAAGTCTGGTTCAATAAATGCATTGTGTTTAATGCTTTTCAGTTTAAAAAAAGAATCAAATTCAATCCCAATTCTACATTTAGCACTGCTGTTATAACCCCCTTTATTGCTGCATATCTGGAAGATAAGATTAGTATTATTCTAATACTCCTGAAATACCAAGTATTAATGAAATAAAGAACCTATTGGCTGAAAACTCTGGATCGGGTCCTAGGATATTCTTAATTTATATATCCATCCACCCCTCAAAGAGGAGAGAGACTATCACCTAAAACTGGGGGAGAGAAAGACTCCCCTTTCTTTCAAATTACAGGCAATCAAATGGCATTATTATGCCAGACCCATAACGTTGGGTATATCTTGTTCTTGTGATTCCTAAAAGAAAGACAGCATAGACTGGAGCAGAACCAGGGATAATAATCCTGGATGTGGCTGAGAGTGTCACATGCACTGTAGGCAAACTTTAAATATATTTATGAGTTTAAAAACAGTCTATGGAAATCGGGACTGAGAATTCCACCCCCCCCCAAAAAAAAAATTAACTTGGCTGGAGCTTCATGAATTTCATATCACCTCAAAAGGAGTAATGAATATTGACTGGTAGCCATATCTTCTTTCCAATAGTTGCAGACATTCATCTCCATATTCTTCTTTGGCTGAATCATCAGATCGTAGATTAAGAACCGAAAGGGACTTTGGAGGTCATCCTAGTCCAGTTCTGTCTTTTTACAGATAAGGAAACTGACACCCATTAAAAAAAAAAAAAAAAGGTTCAGTGGACTTGTCCAAGGTCACGCAGGTGGTCACGCTAGTAGTAGAAGCCCCCAGATGCCTTCCCTCTCTATACCCAGCACTCATTCCGCTGCAACTTATTGATTTTAACATAATGGAAGTCTTTATTGGAAGCTTATTGGAAAAGCTATTCTTTCATTATTATTTAACTCTGTAAAGTATACTGAAACCATTTCCCAATCAATTCCTATTTGGGTCTAAACAAGGAAAAAATGGAGATGAGTGTAAACAAAAACCTATTAGTGTTAGTAATGTCTGTTTATAGCTTTAGGCATTTCGTTGTGTATAAACATAAGAAGGCAAATTAACATTTTAAAGAGATTTCTCTGCTGGGTTATATTTAATAACAAACTAGCAGAAAGAGGAAAACCTTATTTGAAAAATCTATAGATATAGTTGTCCCAACAGGGCAGCAGCAGGGGCTGGGGATGAAGCTGCAGTTCCAGGCTGCCGCCACTAGAGGGGTGAGTTGTTCCTGTGTGATAAATGAGCTCTCTGGCACTGCCTGCGAATCAGAAGTAGAGGGATTAGCTTGGGGAGGGAGGGCAGGAGATTGGGGGATCCAATACAGTGAAATTAAGTCTTTTTTCCCTAATGATCCCCCCCAACCCAGCCAGGTAAAATATGGGAGAAGGAGCAAGAGAGATTTCTACTACCAAGGACAGGGGTAGCATCTGGAAATGGAGCATGCAGTGGGAGCATTCGCTGCAGCCTAATGGATTTATAGTCTATTTTGAAATGGAATTATTTAGGATATGGGTTAATAGAAGGTTATGTGAAAAGAACTCAGCCATTAAACATAATATACAGTAGGAAATAATTATTCAGCTTTGTCAGGGGATGGAGGCCTTCTCTAGATGAAAGTAGGGAGACCCCGGCCCTTGGAGGGGAGCTCTGAGAGCACTGCAAAGATGAGTGGTGAGGGGGGAGCTAGAGCACCAGTCTGGAGTCAGGAAGAAGGTGAGTTCAAATCCCAGGTCAGAGACTTCAATAGATGTGTGACCCTGGGTAAGTCACCTTGATTGCCGAGGAGAAAGGAGTGAGCCCAGAAGAGAAAGGAAACAGTGGAATATATTTAATTCGATTCCGTTTTTTTTCTTTTCTTTCTTTTTTTTTCTGAGGCTGGGGCTAAGTGACTTGCCCAGGGTCACACAGCTAGGAAGTGTTAAGTGTCTGAGACCAAATTTGAACTCAAGTCCTCCTGAATTCAGGGCTGGTGCTCTATCCACTGAACCACCTAGCTGCCCCCTATTTAATTCAATTCAATGAGCATTTATTGTAAATATAATAAAAATAAAATAAGAGTGAATATAACAGGTAGATGCCCACTCTGTTCAAAGCAGTCTAGTACACTGGGTAAAGAGCTGTCTCATAAGAGGACCTACCACAGAGCTTTAATGGCTGTATAACTCCAGACACTCAAGAGCATTTACATCTCAGTGCTCCAGGCCACAATCTAAACCTCTAAATTACAGATTGGGTGCTGATCTACACTTCTGTAAGTTCTGGACAAACACAGATCTGATTCAAAAGAAACAGAAGTGTCCAAGTCATGAATGAATGAAATCACCCCTTGAAAAAAGGCAAAAATGGAAATCATGCCCATCTTTAATTGTATTAGAGAGGATGGAATGATCTTATAGAGATATGTAGATTTAAAGCACAGTTAAAGTCAATAAAACATCCTGGGGAAAAGGGTAGGGCATGAACACTTAGAGAGAAGAGGAAGGATGCTGTTTATAAGGTGAACTGAACCTGGAAAAGAAGGTACAAGGACACCTCGAGAGCCATCTTTAAGGTCAGCCTTCCTCCATCCCCCTGTTTAAGAATGGCCGGTACCCTGAAACTGGAACTAGAGCATGATGCACAAGAGAAACTACAGGCTTGGTTTGGGGCCTTTGCATGAAGGCTAGGCAAGGAAGGAGCAATCAGAGCACCTGATTGGTGGGCTTCAGAAGGCCAAGGTCCTAGAAAGTCTGCCCTTGACTGCATCATGTCTCTGCTCTGTAGAATGGGGAGAAGGCTGAGTTAAATTATGGCTGAGTACCCTTCCATGATCATTCCATGCTGTCTACTTTAATCTAGCAATCACTCACCCATCTCAAACTGGCATAAAATATTAAACATTTGTAGTCTGTATTAGACAAAAGGGGAAGGCCTTCCTCTAGAAAAGACTGCAAGCGGAGCTTCTGGGATTCTGAATTTTGTCTTTGATTCCTGTGAAGTCTCCCTCCCCGGTTCTACCTTGCTGCATCCATCACGCGGCCTCCCTGTGTCTTGGCTCTCCGATGAGGGTGCCTGCTGCAGCAGGTGACAAAGCATCTGGGAAGAGGAAACAGCGAGGCCGCAGGAGAGAGTGTGGCAAATAACGCATGCCGAGAACAATTAGATTAGGAGCATTAATAGAGGTCAGAAGCCAGGTTCTAATTCTCTTCAGGCAAATGAGAGAACGGATTGAACATGAGAAAAAGGTATCTCCCCGGCATAACTTGCCACACGTGCTTTATGAGCATGAAATACAGACATCTTTCTGACATCCTACTGATGAAGTGCCATAGAAATTAACACAGAGGCAGTTCAAACAAGACACGTTACAGTGCAATCTCTGCCAGATTTACCGTGATGCTATTTTCTCAAAAACCTTCAAAAAAAAGCTTTCTATATAAAGAACCTTTGGAATATGGCCTAGCATTATTTAAGCTGCCTAAAATTGAGCACAACAAAAATATAAGAAGGCACATGAGATCACATGGAATTTGTCACTAAAAGCTATAGCCCGGGAGGGGTAGGATCCCTAAAGTTCATTAGAAATGCCTGTGCATTATTATTTATTTGTGTTATTTATATAAATATTATTTATTGTTTAATATATATTTATATTATTTAATATATATTTATTATTATTTAATATATATTATTATTATAATATAATTTAGATTACTATTATTTAGAAATGGAAGGAATCTGAAGACCAGCAAATCTAACATCCTCATGTTATACATGAAAAACCTGAATCCCAGAAAGATTATGAGACTTGCCATGGTCCCAGTAACAGAGGAAAATTTAAGCCCAGGTCCTCTAACTCTTGCCAGTAACCTGTAAGGTCTCTACGTTAGTTCCCATCTCCACTGGCAAAATCATTTGTAGTTATTTTCTTTTTTATTATTATGGCTTTTTATTTACCAGATAATATGCTTGGGTAATTTTACAGCATTGGCAATTGCAAAACCTTTTGTTCTAACTTTTCCCCACTCCTTCTCCCAGATGGCAGGTTGACCAATACATGTTAAATATGTTAAAATATAACTATAACTATAACTATATATATATATATATGTGTGTGTGTGTGTGTGTATATATATATATATGAAACTATATATATACATATATATATATATAAAACTATATATACATATATATATATACATGTCCACACAGTTATTTTGCTGTACAAAAATAATTGAACTGTAGTTATTTTCATGTTAAAGTCACTATGAGAAAAAATAGATAAAACATCTCAGCATTGCTTGACATTCACTTAAATCCCTACAAAACAAGAGCAGTTTTGAAATCTCTGTAAGTACTTTGATATTTATCAGATAGCAGGATTCTTAAGTCTCCTACAAGCATAAGTAGTGTTAAAAACAGAAGAAAGTAGTTGGGACAAGTGAGCACTTGTAACAGATTTAATCAAATTATAATAGACTTTGCGTGAGATGACTGGTATTTCTTTTCGATTAGAGATTCTGAACAATTGTCACACAATATTTTTTTTTCTGAAGTTTGCCTCCTCCATATATCCAACATTTAAAGTATTGCAGACATTCAGCAAATATTTACTGGGCCCCAACAAGATGCTAAATTCTACCGTAGGTTATATGGTTGGTCAAGAAGATATAGTCCTTGTTGTAAGACATCTTCAACTCATCTTTCAGGCAATAAATGACAAATGGTAAAATTATCATTTTAATAATAAATGGATAATAATAAAAGGAGAATAAATGATAAAAAGCTAGATATTTTAAGTAAGAATTCCTATATATTCCTGTGATTAAGCTATATTGATCCCCACTTTTTTTTTCACCTTCTCTAACACTCATGGCTGATCTGGAACACAGTATTCTCTCCTTGCTCATTTTTCTTTAATTTCTTTTCCTTCCACAAAGTCTCAATTATAAGCACTCATCCCAATCACAACTTAGGAGAAGAAAAGGAAGGCAAAAATAGCGCCAGAGAAAAAATAGCTCCTAGAAGCATTGACTTTTTTGGGGGGGGGAATCTCCAAAATGTCTGAATGGGTTTAAAGTAAGGTGTTAGAACTTTCAGCCCTCTGGCTCAGCTCCCCCTTACTCTGTCTTTTCCTCCCGGTCAACTCAGGTTGCTGTTAATCTTACCACAACTATATGCAGTCACACACTCCTCTGGAGGCCAAGGCTAAAAGCTTCAAACCTTGACATTTTGAATAAATGTACCAATATTTCTCAAGTTTAAAAAATGTGCTTTATTTTCTTAAAAAAAAATGAGATGTCATAGGTAAAGCAGTGCTCTATTTATGGACTTTTCTGAGCAACTCTACGAGGTCGTAGGGAATATTAAAAGAGCACTAGATCTAACTCTGAAACTATGACTTTGGACCAATGAAATAATCTCTGTGGGCCTCAGTTTTCTCATCTGTAAAATGGAAGTAATAATATTTTCAGTAAATCTGCATGTGTATAACCTGTGTCAAATTGTTTGCTTTATCAATGAGAGGGTAGGGGAAGGAAGATGGGAAAGAATTTGGAACTCAAAAAAAAAAAAAAAAACAAGCAAAGATTAAAGTTATTTTTACATATAATTAGAAAAATAAGATAAAACTTTGAAATCCAGAAAAATAACATTTTCTACATCTGCCTCAAAGTACTGGTATGAAGAAAATCTTCTGTATATGTCTTAAAGTTTAGGTAAACATGAATTATTATTATCCCCTTAGCGTGGCAGCTACAGGACCCAAATAAAGAGGGACTAAATTATTTCTAACACTCTATTCAGCCTTAAATCTATGATCGATGACAATGGTTTATCAATATGAATTGGACAAATGATACCTAAAAATAAGACTTTAACAAATTGAAATTTTATACCATGAAATTACTCGAGAACAGGTTACTTGTATAAGTTTCTTTTAAGTTACAAAAAAAATATATTAATTCGCCAATTGAAAAATTTTACCCCCAAATAAAGGTGTTGCTATACTTCAAAGGGCATGACTTCTCTAGTAAGTAATGGAACTCCCTTGGTTTAGTTTCCCACATATATGTATGCCAACAGCTATATAATGATATCAAGTCAATATATTCTTATTTACCCAAGTGAGATTCCATTCTCAAGATGGCTCTTCCTTTTCCTTTTCCCTTTCCACAAGATGGTAGCAGGTGTTTAGTCTGCATATATTGGTGGTGTTCAAATGAGATCAGTTATCCCCAGGACTGCTCTAGCATGACCTGAACATCACTGTAGTCAGCTAATCAACATTTATTGAGTGTCCACTCTGTGCCTGGGTACATCAGAGAAAGAATCCAGTATGAGGAAAGTCTATGTTTTTCATTGCTTCTATTTAGTTATTCCTCCTAACCTTCCTGTAGGGGAGATAAGGCAAATCCAATTTACAGATGAAAAAAACAGAAGCATAGAAGCAGTAGGGGCTGAGATTTGTCTACTGTCATATAGCAAGATTGCTGGGGAACCAGAATTTATGGCCATAAGTTTCTGATTCTCTGTTTTAGGCAGAGCTTTGTCCAATCAATACAACTTAGGGCTTGGAACCTTAGCAACAGAGCAAAAGCAATTATTTTGAATGAAATTTAAGTTAATTTTCTTTTGTCTCTAAAGCTAGGATACATCCTGCCTTGCTTTCAAGATCATAATCTAGTCCCACCAAAACCCTCCCATATTGTATTATTTTTCTCTACCCCTGAACCCACATCTTATGATCCACTAAGACTGTCCCTCCTTACTCCCCTGCTTCCCCATCTAAATTTTACATTTTTTTATAAGCACACCATAAGGAATGACTATAAATCATTTACTGACTTATTCACCAAAATCCCTTCTCTCTACTTCCCTTATTAATAAATATTAGCACCTTTTGTTTTTATATCACTTTTATATGCAAATATATTATTTCCATTTGTAGCTAGTGAGTTATTTTTTGTAGCAAAGAATAAGAAAAAGAAGCAAAACTGAGTGAAAGTATATAGAAGAATCCCTAGCCCCTGCCTCTACAGGAAAGGGAGGCAGTTGCATTTGTCTATCTCTTGTTGGGGCAAGGCTTGGTCATTGTAATTAGACTCAGTTGAACTTTTTCTTTGGTTATTATTATTCTTTCAATTTACAGCACAATAGTTGTCATGTACCTTGTGTTCCTGGTTCTGTATATTTCACTTGGCATCTGTTCATATATTTTTCCTGCTTTTCTGAAAATGTTATTTTTCCTGAGTCTCACAGCACGGTGACGTTCTCTTCCATTCACAAACCAGAATTTGTTCAGCCATCCCTAGACAATACCCATGTGCTCTGCTTCTAGCTCTCTGCTATTACAAAAAAGTGCTACCTATCTGTCCATATAGAAAATAAATCATAGCCATGTTAAGAAGGAGAAGGAATTAACAGTGGGTGGAGATAAACTTCCAGAAAGATTTCATGATGGAAAAGGACTGGCTTTGAGTGAGCTAGGAACTCTACAAAGAGAAGGGAAGAAGAAATTATGTCAGATATGAGGGAATAATGTTTCCGAGTGAGAAATGAAATGTTTACTTTTCTAAAGCAGAGAATGATGGTGAAAGGGATTCATGAAAAAAGGACAACAAGATAGATGAAAGTTAGATTTTCCGGTTTTAAAAGCCAAGCTGAGGATTTTGAATTCTAGATTAGAGAGGGAGATAGAGGAAAAATTTTAAGCAGAGGATCTAAGTAGTCAGATTTGTGCTTTAAGAATATTACTTTATGGGGAGGATGAATCATAGAGAGAAAAGATGAGGCAGAGAAACAAATTAGAAAGCTGCTGCTGTTATCCAGCTGAGTAGTAATGATGACCAAGCTAGGATAATGGCTGAATGGAGAAAAGGCAAGCAATATGGCAAATATTCTGGAAGAAGATATGACAGAACTTGGAAAGAGATTATATATGGAAGGTGGACCTGGAATGAGCCATAGAAAAGGGACAAAGATAACTATAATGTTGTGAATCTAGGTGACTTAAAGGTTGGTATCATCCATATCATATATCAAGATCTACACTGGACTTCAGAAGCCTTCTAGTCTAACCTCCTCATTCCACATATGAATGAACTGAGCCTCAGATGAAGGAAGGAAAGAAACATTTGTCCAATACCTGCAATGCATCAGGCATTTGGAGAAAGAAAGCTTTATTATATTGTCGGAAAAGCTTATTAATTATTATACTATTTAAATCTAACTGCAGACTATGTGTATCTCAAACATTGTCCTGACTGCAGTAACTCTCTAGGAAGGCTGAAAGCTGGTTTCAAGGAATTTGGGGTTCCCTCAAGTCCTGGATTCACCCAAAATAATTTCATTTTGGATCCACCCGAATTTCTGTTGTTAGTTCATTTCAGATGAGTGTGTAACTCATGTGCAGAATCCTTTGTCAAAATCCTATGAGAATTAAGATAACTCTGAGGTACTACTACACACCTCTTAGATTTGCTAAGATGTTAGGAAAAGATAATGACGAATATTGGAGGGGTGTGGAAAAACTGGGACATTGATACATTGTTGGTGGAGCTGTGAATGGATCCAACCATTCTGGAGAAAATTTGGAACTATGCCTAAAGGGCTATCAAACTATGCATATTCTTTAATCCAGCAGTATTTCTACTGGGTCTGTATTCCCAAGAGATTATAAAGAGGGAAAGGGAGCCACATGTGCAAAAAATCTTTGTGGCAGCCTTTTCTGTAGTGATAAGCAACTGGAAAACGAGTGGATGCCCATCAGTTGGGAAATGGTTGAATAAGTTATGTTATATGAATGTGATGGAATATTGTTCTGTAAGAAACAACCAGCAGGATAATTTCAGAGATGACTGGAGAGACTTACATGAACTGCTGCTGAGTGAAATGAGCAGAACCAGGAGTTCATTGTACACGGCAACAAGATTATATGACGATCAATTCTGATGGATGTGGCTCTTTTTAACAATGATCTTGTAATGAAGAGAACCATCTACACGCAGACTGTGGGAACTGAGTGTGGATAACAACATAGCATTCTCACTCTTTTTCTTGTTCTTTGCATTTTGTTTTCTTTCTCATATTTTTTCCTTTTTGATCTGACCTTTCTTGTGCAGCAAGATAATTGTATAAATATATATGCATATATTGGATTTAACATAAATATATACTTATCCATGTTTAATATATATTGGATTACTTGCCATCTAGGGGAGAGGGTATGGGGAGAGAGGTGAAAATTGAAACACAAGGTTTTGCAAGGGTTATTGTTGAAAAATTATCCATGCATATGTTTTGAAAATTAAAAAAAAAAACTTTAATAGAAAAAAAGAAAAAAAAAAACTATAAGAACCACTCTTTTTTGGCTCACTCTCCTGTACCAGACAATGTAACAAATTTCTTTTTAAAACTACTCCAGATTTCAGTTCTCATGAACATATTGTGCTCTTCACAATAATCCTAGGAAATAAGTGCACTTATTATCAATCCCATTTTAAAGTTGAAACTGAGGCTGAGAGATATGGACTTAGTTATCTAAGTATGTGTTTGGCACAGGGTCTGTATCCATTTCTTCTTGACTCCAAGCCCAGCACCCTAACCGCTAAGACACCAACTGCCCTAAAGAGGTTGTGATCCATTCATGGTCAAGCAAGATAGTAAAACATCTAGGACAAAAGATATCCAGATTCATGAAGTCACTCAAAGATGATCCACAAGCAGAATGAACTGCCTATTATACAAAGAATAGTTGAGGAAGAATACAGATATCTATAAGAAAGCTCCAAGGTTATGAAAATCTTCAAATATTCAGAACCAACAGATATTCTAGGGATAGTCTGATGGCACAGAGCATATCCAAAAACAATAAAGTCTACTGAGCAATTTATCTAAATTCCACTTGATGGCCAAAATCTGAATTGTGCTGGGATATGTGACAAGCCACAATATGAAGAAATAGGAACAAAAATTATTCTATATCCTAAGAAAAGCCCATAATTCCCTTTAACTGACTCCTTTAGGAGTCACCTGTGAGACTAGCAAAGTGAGAAATGCATCTGCCTCTATTCAATAAATATATCCCAAGCATCCATTGTGACCCCCACTTTTTACCACTTCTCTTCCCCCCACCTCTCAGGACCCCTCTAACTCTCACATTCTATATAATTCCTTTCTAGGGGCTTGACACAGGAAGTCTTTCCCCATTCATAATGGGGGGCCAGCACTAGCATGACACTCTATGACACTTTTGATCAAAAATCAGATTTGAGTTGCTCTTCTAAACAGTGATAAGCTTATCCAGCTCCATAGAGATGCAGGCCTGTTTGGCACCAATAAATTAAATTATTGACTTTCTAACAACAATGAATAAAAATAATGTGCTTTAAGCTGCTTATAAAGTCTATGTTCATATGCTTTTGAGGTCGTATAAGGGCAATTTTTTTTTTAACCTCAGAGAAAACACATTTGGATAATTCTTTTTTCACCTTTAGTTGCACAATCTATGCAGTCCCTGATATTAGACTGGACCAATACCTGATTGAATTATGCCAGCTAGAATAGGAGCACTGAGGAGAAATCAAGGCAGAGTTTTGTGTGCAGGTGTACAGCTGTATGTGGTTGCCCCTTGCTCCAATGCAATAGTTTTAGGAGCTGACAGTCTTGCTAATGAGGTAGAGGCTTAGCAAGATAAGGAAGTCAAGTCAAGGTTTATCTGCTGGATCATCAATAAAGTGAAAATCTAGTAACTTTTGGTTATAGCCCCAGCCTAGTACATCAGCTGCAAAAAAATTTCTCAGCCTTACACCAACAAGGAAATAAGAGTTTAAAAATCCCTCATCAGAATTAACTGATGACTCTGCCTTTCCTTATCCGATACCCTGCACGTGTCAATGGTGCTCAATTCATGCCCACTGAATCAGCAGAAACCAAAAACCACTGCCTATCCTCTAATAATGAGGTTTAGAATCCATGTTGCCTCTGAGTCCTCTTTAAGTAGGTTGTTTATTGCCCCATAAGCCTAGTTGTTGAGGCCCAAGATGGATGTGAGACCTTATAATTATTGGGCTGCTGTCTGTGATATTTGAAAAATCATATGAAGTGGAAGGAGAACTGCAGGGCTGATAATGGGCAAATAGCCAGGTTTTTTTTTTTTGAGGCAGAAAGGTGAAGTCTTACTACCAGCTTGTGACCTTGATTTTAGTTGCTGGCAAAATTCTAAAGTATATTATTAAAGGGATGAATCTGAAGCATAGAAAATGGTGATCACTAAGAGCCAGGATCCTTTATTAAGAATAGATCATGCCAGATTAACACCATTTCCATTTCTGACCAAGTAACCACACTGCCAGATTAGGAGAATCTTGGACATTGTGTACCCAGATCTCAGCAAGGAATTAGATAAAGTCTGTTAAGAGACTTGAGATAGCCTTTCAAAAAAGATGAAAATAACAGAATAACTAATGGAAGTGGATATCTTCAACATAAAGAAGATCCAACTCATTTCCAGTTGATCAATGATGGACAGAAACAACTACACCCAGAGAAGGAACACTGGGAAGTGAATGTAAATTGTTAGCACTACTGTCTATCTACCCAGGTTACTTATACCTTCGGAACCCAATTCTTAATATGCAACAAGAAAATTGGATTTACACACATATATTGTATCTAGGTTATATTGTAACATATGTAAAATGTATGGGATTGCCTGTCATTAAGGGGAGGAGTAGAGGGAGGGAGGGGATAATTTGGAAAATGAATACAAGGGATAATATTATAAAAAAAATTACTCATGCATATATACAGTGAAAAAAAATTATAAATAAAAAAAGAAAATACAGGAAGTGTCAAAATAAAAAAAATTAAAAAAAAATAACAGAATAATAGATTTAAAGCTAGAAAAAACCTTAAAAGTTATTTAATCCCTTCTTTTGTCAGATGAAGAAACTGAAACTTAGAGAGGGAATGTCTTGCTCAGCAATCTAAGGCCTCCAACATCAAGTCCAAAGCTTTCTCCACTGCACCACATTTGTTTCTTCGTGATTATAAAGTAAGGTAGTTTCAAGTCTGGTTGAATGATTGAACCAAAGCACAGTCTATAAAGAATCAATGTCAAATTGGAGGGGAAATTTCTAGTGGAATACTACCGGGAGCTGTCCTTGGTCCTGTGCTGTTCTTTATTTTTACAAATGACCTAGAAGAATGCACAGGTAGCATATTTATCAAAGTTGCATGTGACAAGAAGCAGGGAAGGATAGCTAACACATTGAGTGACAGAGTATAAAGATTCCTAAAGATCTTGACAGGTTGGGATGAAGGGCCAAATCTAATAAGATGAAATTTCATAAGAATAAATTTATAGTTTAAAAAGTTTCAGTTGAAAAAGTCAACTGTCCGAGCACAAGATAGGAGATGATGTAGCTTTAAAAAAATATTTAAATGGCAAAGCCTCAGCGCTTTAGTGATTTATAAGCTTAACATGAGTTAGCAATCCAAGACAGATACTGATGGACAGAGGAAGGTTCTAAAGTTTCTTAAAAGCCTAAAGATATATAATGAAAGAGTAAGAAAAAAAGTAGTTAGTATATGTCAGACAGAAGACCTAATATGATCATAAGTTTAATTAAGAGAGACATACTATCTAGAATGAGAGAAACTGTTACAGTCTTAATTTATTATGCTCAGGACGTATTTGGAATATTATGTTCAGTTCCATGTGCTACATTTTAGGAAAGACAATGACAGCTAAAATATTATAAATAAAAAAGAGCAGTCAAAATGATGAGGGAACAGCAGGCTAGGCTATATGAGACTAATTCAAAGGAACTGAAAGCATTTAGTCTTAGAGTTATATTATTAAAGGGATGACTTTAATCCAAGCATCTAATCGGTTGCTAGTTCCCTCTCTGTCAAAAATCCTCTTTTATGTATTTTGTGTATATTTTCTTTCCACACATGTGCATGTTATCTCCCCCAGAGTAACATAAGCTTCTTGAAAATAGGATCTGTTCTCAAATATTCATATTTGTCTTTGTATGCACAGCACCAAATACCAAATGGTACATAGTAGGCATGTAATAAATGCTAGTCAATTTAATTAATCAGGAGAAAATCATGCATTGAAAATGTTACCTCTCTTCAAATATTTAAAGGGCTGTCTTTTGGGAAAGTATTAGACTTGCTCTGTTCTGATTTCAAGCCTACCTTCTACAGAAAGATTTCTTAGTGTCCCTCAGCTTCTAGATCCTTTGCCTTTCAGATCATCTTTCAACTCTGTATATATCTCCTCTGTACCTGGTTATTTTCATTCTGTCTGTCCTTTCCTCCATTGAAATGTTTTCTCTGTAAAGGCAGAGAGATTTGGGGGGGTCATTCTTCTTAATTCCAGTGCTTAGCAGGGTGCTTGATATGTAACATTTAATAACTGCCCGTTGATTGCTGGAAAAATACATACATATACATATACATATATATATATATATATATATATATATATATATATATATATATATATATATATATATATATATATATATATATATATATATATATACACACCTACATATACAGATATATGCACACAGGTAGATGGATGTGATGGATGTGTGTATCTTCAATGGGTAGATGTTTCAGAGAGATGGATTTCAGTAGATGTAAGAGAATACTTCCTAATAATTAAAACTGTTTTAAGGTAAAATAAATGTCCTTGGAGAAGGGAGGATATACTTAGGATAAATCTTCAAGTAGCAGCCATATAAGTACTCTTTCCTTTGGAGAATTCTGTTCACTAATGGTTGGACTAAATGGCCACTCAAGTCCCTTCCATGTTGAGATTTCTTGACTCTTTCTTCTATAGCAATTTAACCAGTTTCCAATATCTGTCCATGCTACCTCAGTCACTCTATCCACTCCCTTCTATTCCCACTGTCAATTTTTAGTCCAGTTCTTCATGACCGCCTGCCTGATCTAATACCCTCCTGGTGCATATTCCTTCCTCTGTACATCCCTTACTTCTCCAATCTGTCTTTCATACCATGCTAGAATATCCTTCATTATATCTATCTGGTTATGTCATTCCCCTTCTCAAAAATCCTCACTGATCCCCTATTACTGACTGAACAAAACTCAAGCTCCTTTTGCCATCATGTTTGCCTTTCTAATACGTAGAATCTGACCTGACACTAGTATATTACCTTCACAACCTTATTTCATGGAACTCCTCTTTACTACCTTTAATGCCTGCTCAGGAGCTAGTCTTAATTCATTGAATATAGATCTCTTTCTCATGCCTCTGTAAGTTGACTCATGTAGTTCCCTATATCTGAAATGCCCTTTCTCCCCACTGTTTGCCTATTAAATTCCTAATTATCATTTAACATTTATCTCAAATGTCAATCCTCTGGGAAACATTCCCTGAACCCTTCCCTCATGTCAATGAATGATCTTTTCCCCATCTGACTTAACATCTCACCTTCTCCGTAATATACTTAATCATATAATATTGTGCATTATTGTTTGAACTGTGTAACTTATCCTTTTTCTAGACTATAAACTCTCTGAGGTCTGGAAGTATGTCTTTTTCTCAAAATGTTCTCTCTCTCACTCTCTGCCACAGAAACCTTCACACAAAAGACTTAATAAATGTTTGTTGAATAAATGTTATTGAAGAGTATTCACTCCATAAGTACTTGTTGATTGATTAATTGATTTAAAACATCTGACCTACTTCTACACATTAGGTAAACACTTTCTCTAAGTATTTTATAGCCAATTTGCTTATGTAGGGTATTGGATTCAAGTTAATAGGAACTTGAAAAGATTTAGGACCATAAATGAGGCATAGAAAAATAAGGGGGAAACGCAAGTAATCAAAAATAATTAAACTGAATCAAAATACAATAAAATCATTGTAATTTATATCAATTTTCATATCATTTATGCTTCACATCCACTATGTCGCTTATATGTTAATGTATTGAGTTTCCACAAATGCTGCTGCTCTTTGTGTAACTTGCATTCATTTCTTAGAAATACTTGGGAGTAATAATAATAACAATAATTCAGGGGTACTCATTTTATTTGTTATGAATATTCTCCTCTCCTCATACAGATAGTCTCTGAAAATAGTTGGTATGGTTGAAAAGTCCATCAACGTGCAGCCAACTTAGTGATGAATTTCTGGCTATGTCCCAATGAAAGGATGAGGGAAAGGGAGGAAGGCAAGGAAGGAGAAAGAGAGAGACAGCAAGAAGGAGGGAGAAAGGGAAAAGGAGAGAAGGAGAGTGGAAGGAATATGAAGAGGTATGAAGAGAGAGTGGAGGTGGAAGGGGTAAAGAGGGAGAAGGATGGAAAGGTGGGGAGGGAGAATGAAGAGGGGGAGGGAAAAATCAGATCAAAAAGGGAAAAAAATGAGAAAAACAACAAAATGCATAAAGAGTGAAAATGCTATGCTGTGATCCACATTCAGTCCCCATAGTCTTCTCCCTGTCCATCACAGACCTCTCCATCACAAGGCCATCGGAACTGGTAGGAATCATCTCATTGTTGAAGAGAGCCACGTCCATCAGAATAGATCATCGTATGGTCTTTTTGCTATGTATAATGATCTCCTAGTTCTGCTCACTTCACTCAGCATCAGTTCATGTAAATCCCTCCAGGTCTATCTGTATTCATCCTGCTGATCGTTTCTTGCAGAACAATAATATTCCATAGCATTCATTTACCATCACTTATTCAGCCATTCTCTAACTGATGAGCATCCACTCAATTAAGGAGAACATTTATTAGTGTTTAACACACATTTAATATGTGCTAGACACTATACTAAATGCTGGGCATACAAACGTACAAATTCAGTCAAGCAAGACAATCCCTAGTCAAGGAACATACATTTCTATGGAAGACTATACATATAGACCAGGTTGTTGGTAAGGGGATGGAGCAGAGAGTGGAGAGCAAGCATATATTCCTGGGGTTTATATATCAGTTAAGGAAAAGGAGGTAAGAATCTGAAATGGGTCCCCAGGGGGTCCTAACATGTCAGTCCCAGGGAGATATTCACCCATAGTGAGGGGAGAATGGCCTTTAAGGGACTGGGGAAGGAGTCTCCCATGATCTCCATCCTCATTGCCTAACCAGTCCAGTGGAATCTGTTGGAGTTTATAATTCAGTGGCATAACCTTCAGGGATCTAAAGGGTCATGGGCTTTTCCCAATGATAGACTTTGAAATAGGACATAAGTGAGTGTGTGCTGCTAACGATACTTATTAGATTGAAATCTTACATTTCAATGAATGACTCGGGTAATTCTGAGGATCCTCCTCCCACCCAGCTGTTTTCTGAGGGGGCTGTGTCTCTAGCACAAACAGGATGCACTTTCTCTACAAGTTACTAATAAATGCTTAACAGCATCTTTGTAAAACCGTTGTACTTTAAATGGGATAACTTCTACTCTTTGAAATCTCAACTTCTCTGGAGCCCTAAAGAGGGGCCTGAAGATGAAAGGGAATGGTTGTTTCTTCTCTCCCTGTCAGTTACCAGCAGGATAATGATCTTGAACAGAGTAGCACTGGCTTGCCATTGGGACTCCATCCTCATTTTTAAGTGAAGTGGATTGGCTCCTGCAGTTACGGCACCAGCTTGTGAAAAGGATGTGTGAGGTTTGTTTTCCACTGTCATGCAAACATGTAGGCATGTGTGAAACATGCTAGGAAGTAAAACTCCTTGGGACGGCATTTAAAGTCCTTCACAATCTGGCTGCCATCTCGCTTTCCAGATTGATTTCTCATTACTCCCCCTCACACACTTTACATTCTAATCAAACTGGACTTTATATTATGTTGCAATGGACATACACACATGTGTACATATATATATATATATGTGTGTGTGTGTGTGTGTGTGTATATATATATATATATATATATATATATGATTTCCCATAAGCCATTTCCCTGCTTTTGTAAAGTAATCTATCCCCTATATTAAGAATTCTCTGTCTCCTTTTTCATGACTCTTGAACCACTCATTCTTTTC
Source organism: Sminthopsis crassicaudata (assembly GCF_048593235.1). Lineage (NCBI taxonomy): Eukaryota > Metazoa > Chordata > Mammalia > Dasyuromorphia > Dasyuridae > Sminthopsis > Sminthopsis crassicaudata. Next base: position 14,258,324 of record NC_133622.1, read on the forward strand.
AAACTTCACTTTCAGGACCATCTTCTACATGATGCTTTTCCTGATCACAACAGTTATAGTGACGCTACCCCAAATACCTTTCATTTCCTTTCATCTATATATGATGCTTTTATATCTGTATCCCTGCTTTTCCCCCTCCCTATATATGGGGAATATAAATTCCCCCAGGGCAGGGATTATTTTTATCTTTGTTTCCCAAATTGCCTAGCTGCATACCTGGCACCTACTAGGTGCTTATTAAATGTTTTTGTATTGCTAAAAAATAAAAGCAAACATAGAGATTGTGATAGTGGTTGAGGGAAGGGTTTTGACAAGGAAGAGAATGAGCTAATATGGGGACTTTGGCAGCTGTTTACATTTGATGTGAATTTTAGATCAGTAGAGAAAGTGGATTTATTTTTGAAGCTTTGGAAGCAGGGAAATAAGAGGAAGATGGCTCGAAGAACCTTGTCATTCTTTCCGATAGCCTCAAGGCTCTGTTCATTTTCTTCATGATATAAGAGACACTGGATAAAATGGTTTGAAAGATATTGTGATGCATAAATTTGTCCTGTAAAAATTTCAGGCAGCTGGGGGGACTGGACAATGAGGACAATGGAACATGGAGAATGGAGTTAGCTTCCTGCCAGGTACTTTTTCATTTAGAAATAGAGAAAGGTTTTGGCTGGGATAAGGGACAGCCAAAGGCCTGCTTTAGAAATGGTTTAAAAATATTCTGAGTTTAATGTGCCCTCTGGAAAGGGGCTTTTCGTGTGGAGAATAGGGACAGAGTAGAGCCTGGAAGGAGAGAAATTGTGGTGACAAAGGACACAACTATGCAAACTGCCCAAGTGTGTGCCATCATAAAACAGGGAGACAGGCCCAGCTGGGCCAGCTGTGAAGCTCCAAAATGTAAAGGAAAGAGAAACAACTGAACTACTAACAGCTGCCTAAATGAAGGCAGAACATCCTCTGGGGACTATAATGAGGAGGAGAAGGTAGTAAGAGGCAGCTTTAAGAAGAGACGGGAGAAGATAAAGGAGATGAATATCAGGGTTTTGGAGGGAAAGAAAGAGCAGGAAAGCAGATGAAGTAGCTCGGATAAATAAGAGGGTGGCAAGTAAACAGCAGGAAGACAGTAAGTCAACACATTCACAGGAAACATTTATTGCCAGAGATAGTTCGAAAGCACAAAGAAGGTTGGGGGTGGGAGGGGGAGGTTGCATGGAGGAGTAACTCAGGCAATGTAACTAGAAGGAAAGACCAAAAAGAATGAGAATGATAAATCACAGTGGATTAAGTCCGATTCCAGAAGAAGAAAAGATATAAGGAAGCAGTAATAGGTAGATCAGGGAGATGTCAAGAAGAGGAGAAAAGAGGATATACAAAGGAAGTCTTGAAGTACTAAAGAGAATCACATATATGCAAAGAAAGTCCAATGTAGTCTGGAACATATAACATAAAGACATTATGAATGTAGAAAGGGTAAAGCCTACCCACAAGCCTCTGGGAATAAAGAAGCTGGTTCAATTTGAAATTATACCCCCAAAGTTATTAAACTGTGCACAACATCAGCAAAAGCAATACTATTAACAGACTTATCTCCCAAAGAGAGCAAAGAGAAGGTGCATTTATGTATAAAAATATTTATGGCAGCTCCTTTTTTGTAATAAAGAAGAACTGAAGCTCAAGTGATGGTTATCCAATGGAGAATGACCAAATAAATTATGTATACAAAGCCAGCTGGGTAGCAGAGCGGACAGATTACTAGTTCACAAGAACTGAATTGTATTCTGGCCTCCGACACTTACTATTTGTGTAATCCTCAGCAAGTCACTGAGTCTCGCCCTGCCTCAGCTTATTTATCTGTGAAATGGGGATTTCTAGGATTATTGTGGGGGAGAAAATGAGATAATATTTGTCTGATGCTATGTGAATGCCAGCCATTATTGTTATTCTTGTGATGGAATATTATTGGGCCATAAGAAAGGACAAAGAAGATTTATATGTCTGGATTCAGAATGAACAGAAGCAAGAAATAATTTATATAACAGTGCCAATATTAAAAACATAAACACCTTTGAAAGACTGGATGACACTGAGAAATGCAATGACTAACCGCAATTCCAGAAGATTAACACAGCATGCTATTAACCACATGACAGAGGAAGAATAGACTTTAAAATCAGAATGAGACATAATTTTGGAGAAAATGTATGAATTTGCTTTGTTTGATTATACATATTGGTCACAAGGAGGAGTTTTTCTTTTTTATTTCTTTTCATGAGATAGAGGATGAGGTGAGGGAGAAATAGATTTTTGGCAATTGATTTTTTTAAAAGAATTAAATGGGATTCAGCTTTTGAGATTTACTTCATGTTATTACAAAAAGAGGGGCAGCTAGGTGGCGCAGTGGATAGAGCACTAGCCCTGAAGTCAGGAGGACCTGAGTTCAAATCTAACCTCAGTGCTACTTCCTAGTTGTGTGACCCTGAGCAAATTTAACCCCAAGTTTAAAAAAAAATACAAAAAAAAAAGAGATTAATTATTTGCAAAATTCCTACTTTGGAGACTTCCTACCTCTTAATAGTTATTAGGAATCTAATTGACATGAGAAAGATGCTGGATTGTTATAAAGAGAGAAATCCATCACCTTTTCTGAAATATTTCTGCTCCCAGCCTTACATTCCTTTTCTCCAATTATCTAAAAGTAGAAAAGACCTTTCTCGGGAGGTAGTGAGTTTCTTATTGATAGGGGTTTTCAAGAAAAGGATTCACAGGGCAGTTCGGTGGGGCAGTGGATAGAGCACCAGCCCTGAAATCAGTAGGACTTGAGTTCAAAGCCGGCCTTAGACACTTAACACTTCCTAGCTGTGTGCTCCTGGGCAAGTCACCCCCAATTGCCTCAGGGGGAAAAAAGATCATGTACATGGTAGAGGGTATTATTTTTCCACCATGGTTTGAACTAGTTCCTAAGATCCTTTCCAGCTTTGAGACTTGATGAGATATTGGTATTTCATACATCATCTATCTATCATCTATTACATATATATAATATGTGTGTATTTATATAATGGATATAGCTTAGAAAGGGGCAAAATATAATTTCCAAAGTTATATATTCTCTAAATAAATGTTTATGTGAAGGACTATTGAATGAGACAACATTTTCTCTGAATACCAGGAAAATGGTGTTGTGAAGTGATTTCAGTTGTTTGGGATGATGGGATGGTTATCACTAAAAAGTGAACATTAAAATCTAAATACTTGTGATCAATGTATCACAACAAGGTATGTTTGTTTAGAGATACCTAGAAATAACAGCAAATAATTCAAAGAATACATACATGAAATAATATAATTGATGGAAACTCAGATTATGAAACTAAAAGGAAAGTCTAACTCTCTTTCCAAAAGTGTTACAGTAACAGTTGAACATTTTTTAATAACTGGAAAATTCATAGTAGAATTTACATGGGAGATGAGAAAACTCCCACTAAAAAGGGAAAAGTTTTGAAAGGATTAAAGAAAAATTAAGGGGAAGCACATCTGGTTATCCCAGGAATCCAGAGTGGTAGGATATGTTCATCAACAAACATATATCATGGGCCAGTAGTATTTCAGGCATTGTGCAATACCGTGGGGGTGAGCAGAGAAGAGAGGAGAAGAGCAGAGGAGAGAAGACAGAACAGGAGAGAAATTCATAGACTTGAGGAACTTCATATGATGTATAGAAAATTCTTAAGGAACAAAGAGTGAGATTTTAAAGAACATAGATATTCACATTTAAGAAATCTTCAATGAAGAGCACAACATGGAAAATAAAGATGAGTAACTTGGAGATACAAGCAGGGAAGTAAAACTAATGAGGAACAATTACAAAGAGAAAGTCAAGGCGATAATAGAAGGAAGAGCCCATACAAGAATAAAGATACTACCTACAGACATGTTATTGTGTGTAAGAGTAAAAGAAGATGGTATTGAAGGGAGAAAAATAGACAGCTTGGGATGTGGCCAGAAGAGAAACTCTGGTCAAGGAAATAGTCCTTTACAGAACTTTCAAGATGAAGAAAAGATAAAGAAGGAAAAGGGAATGAGCTGATGGCAAGATACTAATTCAATAATTAAAAAGCAAATGATGCAACAAATACATCACCACTAAAGGAGTGAACGAACAGGAAAAATGGAGTTGTTGACACAGCAAAATGCTCTGGAGCCTAATGATCTCGATGCCTGAGCAAATCTCTCCATACTGTTCTCAGTGGCATATGGGAGAAAGAAGAAATGAGCAGCTCAGTAAAACAAGTGTTAGCAATGCTATTTTTAAATAGGAAGAAGGATGATATTAAAAACTGAAAGTCACTAATGTTGCTAAACAGTGATTACGCGCTCTTTGAAGGAATCTTGGACAAAGTCTGACAATATTAGAACTTCATATATTTGGTGGCAAAAGGCTTCCATAAGTAGGTGAATATTAGCTCAACATTTACTAAATCTGAGCCAATTAATATGGTATGACAGAGCAGGAAAATTGTATAATACCTGGATCAAAGAAATTTTGCTTGAATACTGATTTTCCATAGAGAGATATGACAACCCACAGCTAAACTATGTTTTTTTCTTAAACTAACATCAGTGTCCCTTTTCTTAAAAGAGAAAAAAAATATTTCATACCAGGGTTTTATAATGTCTCTTTAACTACTAGTATGTGTATGTTCTGGACATTTGATAAGAAAATACATATCATATTTGAATGATGTAGAATTTAAGTGTGAGAAGGGAATAGTAATGTGCCAGATGAACTCTTCTGCAGCTTAATAGAACAATGCTACTACAGCAAGAGGAAAAAAAAGGAAAAAGGCTTTATATTATATAGAATAGTGATTCTCAAACATTTTGGTCTTGGGTCTCTTTTAGACTCTTCAAAGAGATTATTCACCCCCAAATGGTTTTGTTTATTTATAAATATTGCCATATTAGAAATGAAAATATCTTAGTATTGTTATGAAAATAGTTTTACTCCCAAGAGTCCCTGGAAATACATTTTGAGAATCACTGGTGTAGTGAATAGACAGCCACATTTGGAATCAGAAGAATCTGAGTTTAGATACTGTCTCTGACATATGCTAGCTGTGTCACTATGAGTATATGATTTAAACTTTCAATACCACAGATAACTATTCTCTCCAATTGTAAGTTACAGTTGAGTGACCCATCTGTAGAAATGGAAGGAGTTTCTACATTGAGGGAGGACAGAGAAGGTGAGAGAGAATCAAGTCATTAAAAAGGAGGGGAGAGAGAAAGCAACTCTCTCTAATACTGATGAGATAAAATGAAGATTGATCAATAAGAAAACTTCTATGAACATTGGTGAAAACCAGCAAAAAATAGCAAAATTGGAAAATGTTCCCAAAGGGGGGAGGAGAATAGAATAGAATTAAATATAGAAAATTCAAAAATTTTGATCAATAAAGACTAATGAGTTTTCAAGAAATTTTTGTATTTTGGTTTTTTTTGTTCTATATATACATATATTTTGTATTTATATTTCTGTATTAATGTAGTATTTCTTGTGTAGCATTCTCAATAATAGATCATATCTAGCAGCTGGTGGGTACCTTTTCAAGAATCGAGGAAATATTAAGGCAAATTTCCAGAAAGCAGCTTTCATATCATTTAGAAGTGAATGGAATTCAGAGTATAATCAATAAAGAATTAAATGTTTTTGTGTTTCAACATTAAGAAAGGACAAGATGACAATGATTGGGAGACATGCTTCATATTCTATATACTCTTGGCAAAAGACTGGGAGTGAGAAAATCTTTTAGTGATGAGATAAGATTTTTGTAAACATAAGATGATAACCTATGAAAGAACATAACGAGGATGTAAATGATGATGGAGTGGTGGAGGGGTAAATAAAAGATTGAGGATCCCAGGATTGTAAAATTTAGAACTAGAAGAAGCTTTAAAGATAATTTAGTTGAACTTCATTTCAAGTATGAGGTTAAATGCTAATAAGGTCAAAAGACATTAATTACCATAACCAGAATTTAAATCCAGGATCTGAGATATATAAGAGAAAAGCAAAAAAGGATTATAAGAAGCAATGTCAAATGAGTTGATGGTACCATAGATTTTAGAGTTGAAAGAAACATTAGAGGTCAGTGGGTCATTGGATCTAGCTGTGAATTTGTCACAGAATGAGAGATTCAAAGCTGGAAGGGATCTTCGAGGTCATTCAGCCTAGCTTTTCACACAATGGAGACTACTAAATTATTAAAAATAGATGGAGAATGGTATATACTTTTAGCAATAGAAAGCCTACTATCTCATAAGGCTGCCATTCCATTTCCATGAGAGAAAAAGAGAAAGAGAAGAGAGAGTGTCCATGCACACATGTTTATATGTGTTATATATGTTTATGCATGTGCATATACATTCACACACATGTATATGTATGTGTATGTTCATATATCCCAATATGAAGAGTGGTTCTGCTGTCTTGACTTGTACAGAGCAAATTTGATCCTTAGATCATACAACTTTTCAGATATTTATACATGGTCATCACGATCCTTTCATATCTACTCTTATCCAGATTTAACATAATTCGTTTCTTGAGCTATTTCTTATCCAAAAAACTTATGAGTGATGTGTGTTAAATTGAAGACTGGAAGGAAAAAAAAAACTTTTGAAAACAGAAAAGAAAATATAGTTAAGAGAAGACAGTAAAGAAGATGGTATGACAGTGAAGAATAAAATTCAAAGTCATTATAAAAAGAAAATAAAAGATAAGTATAAAATGAAATTTTTAAAATTGGCAAGATAAGTATGGGGGGAGCAGTTGAGATTGAAAAATAAGTAGGACAAAGTAGAGATCCCACATACACTTTGAAAGTCTTGGTCAATAGAAAATTCCAGAGGAAAAGAGAAACCACCTACTTTCTAATCCATAAGAATGATATAAAAGAGGGAACTGCAAGATTTAATTTCTGAATGTATCCTAGAAAAATATTTTAAAGATAGCTAGCCAAGCTTATAGGGGAGTGTATGAGATTTATAGGGAATTTTTAAGTTAATGATAAACTATTATAAAAATAAAAAGAAAGGGGAAAAGTGGAAGAATAAAAAAAGCAGACTTGAGTCTCATATATGAAATAAGAGAAATATTAAATCCTGTGAAAATATAAATATTCAGGAGACAGGAAAGAAGAATAAGATAAAAATGGCTAAAAATTTTAATGAAAAATATTAAATTATTAATTTTATACGAATTTGACATCACATTTATAACTTTGGAGGTTTTGTTGTTGTTGTTGTGAAGAGAATGTAAAGTTGTAGGAAACATAAATACTTCTATAATTCATCACGAACCTGTGATTTCCTTGGTCTACTGATTGCCTCTACTTTTACTGATTGTAACTCTCAACTACTAGATGGTCTTTTGAAGTTTCAAGAGGAAAAACAAAAATAAATTGTCATCCCACACTGAATTTATTTAAGTTGGTCTTTGATAAACAGGGAGACAATCTATTTATTAGACTCAGGAGGTTTCCCAGCTTGCCAGAGTTTATTCACCACTTTCATAAGCATCCTGGAAGCACATACCTTCATGTCATAATGATGTACCAAAGGACGACTTTAATGGAAAATGCTACATTATTATATTTACAATTATTTTATAATGTATGAATACATTGTTTCAGAGTCAGAAGTCAAATTAAGGACTAGTATATATCATAGTTTGGAAAACATAACTAATCTAACACATGATTACATATTTTCTTAGCAAAAATAATTTTTCTTATACTTTGCTTTTCTATTTTAGATGGCTAGTCCAATGTCCTAAAGAGGCTAGACTGAAAATTTCTGATTAGCTGCAGTAAGAATAAAAGATTCAGCACACACACACACACACACACACACACACACACACACAGCACACACATATATAATTTCAGAGTAGGAAGAATCTTTTGAATTAAATTATTTAAGCAATTTATTTGGACTAAGATGGACTGCAATGGAAATACAGGGTTAAAAATTAGTGAAAATGATCATGTGGGAAAAGGAGAAAGTGTAGAAAAAATGATTATAAGGAGAATGACAGCATAGAAGTATAACTAATAATAATGAGAAGAGAAAACTTTTTTGATTCAGTGAGATAAAATCAGCACTACTGAAGATACCAGAAAAATTATTTTAATCTAGAATGAAGGACAGACTAGATTCTAAAATTGTCTCCTCCACCAAGATGTTTTATAAATGAATCCCTTCTTTATATTTTAAATATTCTAGATAATTCATGTTTACTTCTTTAAGTAATGCTACCTTTCTTAAATATCTTATATTCAGAAGAGTAGTTTACTTTTGTTTAAATAGCTGATACTATTTTTAAATTTCCCTTGATTGTTGAATTCTTATACAATATAAGATTGAATTCTATCTCCAGATGGATGTGACAGTAAACCATATAGCTAAGTTTGTTAGAATTGTGTGTAAACTAAGGAACAAATGGAAAGTGTGGGTCTTCATAGCCTGTTCTATGTTTACATTTTCTATATTTTTTAATTCCTTATTCCTGTCAAATGAATCCTACAACCTAGGGACAGTGGTGTCCTTCTGTTTCTTATACAAGACTCTCTAGAGACTATCTCTGGGACTTCCCATTGGCTCTCTCTCATGCTTAGACCATACAACTTTTCAGATATTTGTACATCGTTCATATCTACCCTTATCCAGGTTCAACATAATTAGTCTTTTCAGCTATTTCTTATCCAAAAAAAAAAAAACAAAAAAAAACAAAACTGATGAGCAATGTGTGTTAAATTGAAGAGGAAAAAAAAATAACTTCCTTCCTTTCTCAGCTTCCTGAATTTCCTGGCTTCCTTTGAGTATCAGCTAAATCCACCTTCTGCAAGACTTTCCAATACACTCCATCCCATTCTTAATGCTAAAATTTTATCCCTGAGAGGATCTTCAATTTAATATGTATTATACTGTCTTTGTACATAGTTCTTTATATGTTTTCTCCCCAGTTATATGGTTTGTTCCTTGAGAACAGATACTCTTTTAGTTTTCCTTTGTATGGCTAATGCTTAGCACATTGCCTAGCACATAGGAAGGACTTAATAAATATTTGTTGATTTGACAAAAGACTCCAAGCAATGGCCTAACAGCCTGTATTTATTACCTAGGCATTGGGACAGTTATTTGAGGTGCTAAGAAAACATTTTTCTTACTTATTTTGGACTCTGTTTTAGAAGGTTGAGTCTATTAGACATCTGATGACAAGATACAGGAGGCAGTGAGAGTATTATGTTTTTTCAAAATATAAAATCATAGTATTGAAAGAAAACTTAGGGTCCTAGAATTTAGAGCTAGAAGGAATTTTGGAGATCATCTAATAAAAATACCTTGCTTTCAATTTTTACTTTGTCTTGTATGTTACCTTCATTTCTAATTAAGTGCCTTCTACCTTCCCTAACTAGCAAGCTTTGTCTTATAATAAGAATACAAAGAGAAAAAAAAATACAACTCAAGAAAAGTGACCAACATATCAACCGAATCTGATGATATGATACATAATTTTTTCACATTCATTTTTCTCCACTTCTGGGAAGAAGAGAAAGGGGGGGGAGAGGGAGAAAGAGAGGGAGAGGGAGAGGTATGCATCTGGAGGGAGACAGGAGAGAGGGAATAAGTATTTACATACTACTTACTATGTTCAAGGCACTGTACTGTTTTGTTTTTTTAATTTTAAGTTAAGTGGTTTAATTTTTTCATCTCTTCAGGAAATTCTTGCTCATTATAATTATCCAATTTAAATATCATTTTTGTTATTTCACTTATTTTTAATAGTCATTGTATCATTGTACATTATATATATATCTATATATCTATATATATCTATATCTATATCTATATCTATATCTATATCTCTATATATATATATATCCTGATTCTGCTCAGTTTGCTCTAGATAACTTTATAAAAGTTGATCAATATTTCTTTGAATTTCTTCACATTGCTTTTTTCTTATGGCATAATAATAATAACATTCCATTATATGAATACACCCCAATTGTTTAGCCACTTCCCAGTCAATGGGAATACATTCTATATCTAGTTCTTTGGTACCACAAAGTTCTTCTAAGAATATTTTGATGTTTACAGATCCTTTCTTTTTCTCTTTATTCTGTGGGAACTTAAGTCTCGAATTTCTGGATCAAAGTGTACGTCTGTTTTAGTTACAGTTTTAACATAATTCTAAATTTCTTTCCAAGACAGGAAAAGATTCATAATTCCGCTACTGATATTTGAGTGTGCTTATCATTTCACAGGACATTTTCCCCAACAATGTAAAGGTGAATCTCCTTATATCTACCATATTGATTTGATTTTCATTTATGCCCTCAATTTTTTGGAGCAATCTTTCACATGCTGGTCCCCTCAATTTAAAAATGTTCAAATAACTGGCTGAATATGGTAAATTATATAAACAGGAGTTGAACCTTCACATACACACACACACACACACACACACACACAGTGTGTGTATGAATATATATATATATATATATATATATATATATGTATATATATATATACATATATATGCATATATATAATCTTTTGGTTTTATATCATGTAGACCCCCAATTCCTTCCAATTAGTCATTATTTATAATAACTTTTTTAAAAGAGGGAAAATTAACAAAACAATCAATACATAAAAATATCTGACATTATATGTAATATTCCCATTTGTGGAGTAGGATGAGATTGCTATGCTGGTTCCTGATAGTTTTACAACGCTAATTTTTGATTAGGTTTTGATGGTAGTTCTTTATCTTCCTATTATTATAGTAGTTATGTATATTATTTTTTCTTTCTATTTCTGCTTTCTTCATTTTGTATCAGTTCAAATGTATTTTTCTAAGCTACTATGTATTTATAATGTTCACTGTTTCTGACAACATTTTTAACATAATCCATTACATTTGTTTATCACATCTTAGTCATTCCCAAGTTGATGAGCATTTACTTTGTTTTCACTTTTTTTTGCTGTCACAAAAAAGTGTTGCTACAAATATTTTTGTGTTTGGAAAACTTTCATTTTTTTCAAAGACAATCTATAAGATATTTGCTTATTAATGTAATTTCTGAGTCAAAGGATATAGATATTTAACCACTTTATTTTCATGATTTCAAATTGCTTTCCAAAATGGTTGTACTAATTCACAACTTTACCAACAAAAAATTATCATGTCTTTCAAATTTCTTCCAACGTTGATAAACAATATGTTTTTCTAGTTTTCCTACTTATTTTGTGGTATCCTTCTAAATTTCTTTAATAACATAAAAAATGCTTTTACATATGAAAGAGGGAAATTCAAAAGTCTAAGAGAAAGCTATAGACAAATATCCCTAATGAACATTGATGCAAAAAATGTAAATAAAATATAAACAAATACATTTTAACAATATATTGCAAAGATTATATACAAGTAGTGGCTGAAACTCTATTCAGGAATATAGAATTGGTTTAATATGAGAAAAAAATTTAAGTATGCATTATATATTATATATTACATATATGGATTATATATTAGTGGAAGTATTTTGTTAGTATATAATATCATGTATAATAAATAATTATCATATTAAAATTACCAAAATGACAAAGACATATGGTATCATATCAATCGATGATGATATATGAGAGATTTAGAGCAAAATATTTTAACAAAATGTTCCCAACCTTTGTATATTTTTTGTTAATTTGCTAGGTAGGTGGTTGAAACTTCAAAATTATCTTGATATATATATATATATATATCTTTTTAATGATTTGAAGCTTTCTTGCCTATGGTTGTTAACAGTTTACGAATCTTTGGAACACTGATTTTCCATGTAGTTAGATTACTTCCCTTTGGAGAAACATCACTTAAGTCCAGGTCTTTAGAGAATCTGATGTTCTTTACATAATGTTACCCAGTTTCTCTTAGTGGTCATCTAATTTAACTCCTACCTAAAGTATGAACCTCTTGAACAAATTTATGTTTCTGCTTGAAGGCTTCTATTGACAGAATGATGTCAATGAACATTTGTGTAATGGCTCTTCTGTCGAGGCTGGATTGTTTCCAAGGAGGTCTAAGTCACTAAATTTCCTGGATGTTTTGTTTCTTCCAAGTTGAAAAAGAGGACTCACACTGAAGTATTAAGACTAGAAAGTGGAGCTTTCAATACAGAAGGACTTTTAAAAAACACAACTCTTACTTCCACTGTAATGGAAGCACCATATTCTTACTTCTGATCCTGCAATTTCTTCATTTCCTAGGTGCTCTAGCTTCAACATATGCCTCCTTGGAGATTGTTCAACCTTGCCAGGAGAAATGCTTCATTCATTAATCATATTTTTGATATAGAACACAATGCTAGCCCCTGAAAATAAAACTAAAATAAAATGTAGACTCTGCCTTCCAAAAATTTACAATCTGATAAAAAAGCTACTGTTTAATAATAGAAACATGGAATGAAAAGCTACTTCTATGAATATGGAATTTCTAGGAGATGAGCTTCCAAGTGTCCTATGAATGCCATTTTGGCATCAATCAAATAAGATAATTCATATATATATATATATATATATATATATATATATATATATATATATATATATATATATATATATACACACACATACACACATATATGTATATATGTGTATATATATATATGTGTGTATAATTGCATATTATATATAATGTACCTTAAAGATTCATAAATTCCAAATATTTTTATTGCCTATTATTGTAGGACTGACTATTTTAAAAGGCAAATCCTTTGAGCTTCTAAATGCTTAAATGCTTACAGTGACAAATAGTGAACCTGAAAAATGTATGTAGTTATGAGGAATAGTTACATATTCCTGCTCCTTTCATCTCTGGTTACTCCCTTCCTTCCTTCCTTCCTTCCTTCCTTCCTTCCTTCCTTCCTTCTTTTTTTTTCTTTTTTTCTTCTCCTCCTTTCTCTTGCTTACCTAGAGGAACTCTGCCCAAAGGAATATAAATTTTGATTGCTAAAACATCACAAGATATCTTGAGAGTTACAGGTTAGATTTACCTTTTAAGGATCATCGCTCAAACTTAAATCCAACTGATTGGCCAACGGCTGATGCCAGTCTAAGCCTATCTTCTTCATTATTTGAGTTCTGTTGGCTCAGACTGAATAATAATTGTTTCTGTTTTGTCCAGATATCCTGAAAGTCTTCCTCTCTTAGAATGAATTTTTTAAACTAGGTAAAAGGGCATTTTTTTGGCCTCACTTCTTAGCTAGCCTAAGTAACTGAGGGGATGTTACCTCTGCACAACTGAGATATGGGGAAGACTTTAGCTTTAAAGGTCAAGGTCTTCTATTGCATCCAGGATCATCTTTAGTCATTATGATTTCCATCTTGCCAGAAGACCCTAGTAACTCAGGAAGAGGAATAAAGTTGGTGATTCTGCACAGTCCAGACTCAAAAACCCAATTCATTTGCAAGTCAGGACATCCCTACTTTCCCCTTCATAGTCTTCTTTAAGATGGAAGGATGAACAATAACAACAAAAACACCTGTATTATTTCCAAGCTACAGACAATCAGAGCTAATCTGTCTTTATTATTTAAGAGCAGAAAGCAATACCTAATTGATTTGGCTTAAGTAAAATCTAATTCACCTCTTTTCCCACCTAATATTCACTCAATTCATAGCTTTTTTTGAATTCAGCTAACTTTACCTAGTATTATATTTTGACATACTTCTAAATTACCTGGTTTAAGAAAGAATATTTCTATGATGTTATATAGAATTTAAGTGACCAGGGTCCAGAAAAGCCAATACAATGGGGGAGGAGTATTAACTATGGCTTAGAGGAAGAAAGGACCACTGAGATAGGCCCAGGGAAAAATCTCAAAAAATAATAAGAAGAAGGATCTGAGACCAGAGGCACCATCCTCCATACTCCAGGACTAGAAATAATTATAATAACAAGCTTCTATTTAAATAAGAGCAGGCAAAGAGGAAGAATCCAATCATGGACAGTTACTATGGGAATAGTGAAGACAACAAGAGTGGAAAGTAGAAATAGAAAAATATCCACTGATTATCACCTCAAAGAGATTTTAAGAGGAAATCTTCAGCATACCTAAATTCTGAAGCCCACAGGTTAAGGAGAAAATATTACAAGCAATAAGAAAAAAAAAAAGAAACAATTCAAATACAGTGGAACCACAATTAGAATTACCCAAGACCTACCAGTGATTATAGTAAAAGACCATAGTTATTGGAATTCTACATCTCAAAGAGCAAAAGGACTGAGGTGGCAGCCAAAAGTATCATACCCACCAAAGACAAGCATAATTCTGCATGAAAAAAAGATATGGACATGCAATGAATTACTGGACTTTCAGGATTTTGTTCAAAAGACCTGAACTTAAAAGAAAATTGGACATGCAAAATCCAAGAGAATAGAAGGGAAATATCAAAGATTAATTATAAGGAATTCAATAAGAATGAATTGTTCACTTTTAATATATGGAGATGTAAACAATTTGTCTGAGATTGTTGTTAGTAAATGGATAGAGCTGAGTGTGATGTGATTATCAAAAGCCAAACCTTATAGGAAAAGTTAAAAATAATAATTTCACACAAATGAGATGTGAGAGAAAGAACTGCATATGTGTGTAAAGGTCTTCCAAGTTTAGACAGAAGTAAGAGGTTAATGGAATAAGGAGGGAGGAGAGGATAAGGAAGGCATTTTTAGAGGGAATTCAAGACACATCAAATATGAGGTAGAGAACAATATACACGTAAAAGGGAAAAAAAGCCTTCTCAATTTTTAAAGACAAGAAAGAGTGAGGGAATAGGATGAGAGTTATACAAGAGTGAGTAGATTAATGGGAATGGGATAAAGAAGGAACAACATAAACATTTGGAAGGGTATAAAAGTAATAAATTCAGATAGAAACGAGAGCAAGGGGACAGAGTTGGAGAAGAAGATAAGCAAGGGAATCTTGGAGTGGGTTTGATTAAGTAATAGAAGAGCACGATAGAGAGTGAAAACAAAGCAGATGAGTGAGGAAGGATATGAATAGGATGAGAAAAATATTGAGGAAAATATAAGGGAAGAAAATAAAGAATAAGTAATTATAGCTCAGAATGTAAACTTGATAAATTCACCCATAAAATGGAAACAGCAAATTAAAAAAAATGAACTCAACAATATGTTTCTTTCAGGAAATATTATAAAATGAAAGAGATATACACATACAATAACATTAAAAATAAAATTTATTATTAAAAAAAACTCAGAGGTAGCAATCATGATCTGACAAAGTTAAAATATATTTAATCAAAAGAGAAAAGTAGGGCAGCTATATTGTAGAAAATGATGGGCTGGTGCATATGTGTGCACATACACATGCATCTAGATATAGGTATACACATAGACAAAGACATGCACTTACTTATAGCCTTCTTGGGGAGGAGAGGAAGGAATAAAGTAAAAAGTACACAATACATAACAGAGAACAAAAGAAAACCTACAAGGAAGCAAAAAAAAATGGTGGAAAGTTCTGAATACAATGCATACTATTTATTAGATAGGCTTTTTTGAAATGGAAATTTATTGCTTTTTATTTTGAATCTTTCTCAAATGCTGCTATGCACATGGCAAAGCTTTATTTTTCTTTTCTTATTTTGAATTTAGATTTAACATAAATAAATAAATAAGAAAGAAAATAATGATTTAGAGCATTTTTTCATGTGACTATTGATAGCTTTGATTTCTTCTTTTGAAAACTGCCTGTTCATATCCTTTGACCATTTCTCAATCAGGGAATGGGTTGCTTTTATAGATTTGGCTCAGTTCCCTACATATTTGAGAAATGAGGACTTTATCAGAGAAACTTACTGTAATTTCACCTGTTTTTTTGTTTGTTTGTTTCTTTCAAATATTTGGCTACATTACTTTTATTTATTCAAAACCTTTTTAATTTCATGTAATCAAAACCATCCATTTTACCTGCCATGATCTTCTATCTCTTTTATTTTATATATTTAAAAGCATGATTTTGAGAAAGTATCCAGTCTTTACCAGACTTTCAAAAGGGTTTGTGGCCAAAAAAAAAAAAAAAAAAAAATATATATATATATATATATATATATTACATATACATAGATATACATGTATATGTATACACACATATACATGTATATGTATGTATGTATGTATATATATATATATATATATATATATATATATATATATTTATTTGTTTGTTTTAAATTTAGAAAACAGAAAACTTAAGCCCTTTAATTTTTTCATCCTTTCAGGATCATTCACAATTATTATAATAGAGTGATCATATTTATTTGTTTTTTACCTTCCCATTTGCATTATTATAGTCATTATATATACATATATGCATATAATATATACATATATATACATATATATATGTGTGTGTGTATATATATATATATATATATATATATATGTTTCCTGATTTTGTTTCCTTTTCTGTGGAACAGTTTATATCAGTCTACTAACTCCAGCCTTGCTCTATTTAGCTTGAGTAGAATGTTTTCAGTATACATTACCATACAGGACAGATTTCAAATTATACTGGTTATTTGCCCTGGGTCACACAGCCAGCAAGTTCCTCAGGTGAGAGGTCATCCCTTTTTTCTGGTGACTTCTGCTTCATCACGTGTTATCCATAGCCCTTTATTTTCAAAATAAGTCATTTCACTGCCCTAGGTAAATAATTTCGAATTTCTAAATTTTGGTCTTCACATCTGTGAAATGAAGGGATTGTTGAACTAAATGATCTCTCAAGTGTCTTCCAGCTCTGACATCTGATTTGCTTACTAAATTTATGCCATACCTACCTAAGGAATAAGCACAGTATAAAGGCCACGTCACCAGCACACACATTTTCTCACACTGACCTAGCCCCAAGCTGAATAAATCCCTCATAATTTGATTCCTGGCCAATATTAATTTTTAGTCTCCACATTTCTAACCTGTATTCTTAATATTTGAGAGAGAAGACATTTGCTCAAAAATTCCTCCTGTTTTAGATAGAGGAGAACAAAGAATAATTCAGAAACAAACTAGCAAAAATTACCAAAGAAGAGTATTTGAAAGCAAGAGAGAGACATTTTAATAAATGTTCTGGTTCTGATGTATTGATAGATGGAAATTCCCCCAAGGTATTTTGGAAAGTAGGCCACAGCTCTCCTCCCTGACTTAGAGTCTCTTCCAACTTTGGAGCTATTGGGGAGATAGAACTATTACATTATTAGCTCTGGGGTGAGGCCTCCCAATGCTGTTGAAATATTCTCAATTTAAATTCTATTCTGTATTGCTGGGTCTGAATAATTTTTATATCTGGAGTATTTTACATTTTAATGCTAACCTGACTTTTTCTAATTTTTGTATTTTAAAGGATTGTAAACCTTGCTCCAAAAAAAAAAAAAAAAGAGAAAATAGACCTTGATATTATATTTTTATTTCTCATCATTAGAGTAGGACAAAAGTCTGAGTCAAGGTTAAAAGCAGACTTTGTAGCATTTTGGGGCAATTTTTAAAGACTAACAATGCAAATGAGAGACAATGTGGCAGGGTGGAAAAAGGCCTACTCAGAGTTAGGAAGAACTGGGTTCAGCTCCTGCCTGGGAGATGTATTAGCTACATGTTCATGGACAAGTCACTTATCCTCTGGGCCTCCTAGACCATTATGTAGATACAAGCTATAAACACTTTTTGTTAACCAGTATCAGTATAGCAGGTTTTTCATGACAAAGAAACCCCAGGGATTTACTTCTAGAAGCCAGTAAATCACTATAACACTCTGATATTCATATCCAAACAACCATAAAATAGCACCCTAAACCAAATCCTAGAAAAACAGAATTAGCATAATTTTTTTAGACAAAGTAACCTGGGAGATTAGCAAGAAAGGTTTGTCTCATTCAAGATAAAAAAGGAACACAGTCCAGGACAGCAATCTAGCAGCAAGTTCCCCCCCCCCCCCCCAAACAAACCAGTAGTAGATCCTAAACCTCAGTGCAGTGGAATAGGAAAATACTAGCACTAAGACTTCTGATGTTCCTCAGCACATTTAGGGAAATGGGTAAACTCCAGCTCAGGAGAACTGTCATGTGCTTCAGCAAAGCCCCAGCCGAAGAGAGAATCTCAAGTGAGTGGGAGTCCATGTATATCAGTATGACCCAGGGCATACAGGTAGACATCATTCCCACAAATGCCTAAGTAAACAGGCAGCTGCCAGCACCATTGTGCTTCAGTGTAGCCCTGGGAAAATACAGGAAACACCCTACTGGGTCACCTGCTAGTCAAAACCACTAGGACCCCAACTCAATGCCACATAAGCTGCTAGAATCCTATGGCCTTCAGCAGCACCAGCTACTTTCCACTTGACCCCTTCAGTGAAGCACTAGATAAACAAGGATCTCCTGTGGATCTCAGGGCAACATCAGTGGAGCACTAGGTAAACAGACAGTGCCTGAAATTACTGGTACAAGGACCCTGAGATAGTTTCCTTTCCACTTCAGGATCAGAAATCAAATTTAAAAGAAAGGGAAAAGGCCAACAAAATGAGCAAAAAAAAGAAAAACAATTTAAAAACAATATGACCTTCAAAAGTTATTATACTGACAGAAAAGAACAAGACAAAGAAGAGGATAAAAAAGTCAAAACATCTATAGGCAAAAACCCATAGAAAAATGCAAATTCTAGAAAGAACTCAAGGAAGAACTTAACAAGTAGCTTAGTAGCATATAAGAGAGTTAGAAAAAATGGGAAAACAAATGAGAGTGAAGCAAGAGAATTATGAAAAATAATTGTCAACAGCTTGGAAAAAGAAAACTGCTTAAAAATAAAATTGGCTAAATGAAAAAGGGGATGCAAAAATGCAGTGAAGAAAATAACTCCTTAAAGAGCACAATTGGACAAATGGGAAAAAAAAGAAAAAGTAATTGAGGAAAATAACAACTTAAAAGTTAGAGTTGGGCAAATAGATGGTAATGATTCGGAGAATCAAGAATCAATCAAATAAATTCAAAAGAATAAAAAATGGAATAATATGTGAAGTAGTTAATGACAAAAATATGTTA